>NW_024582851.1:300053-318459 GCF_018398535.1 Haplochromis burtoni | reverse complement strand
AGATAGATAGATAGATAGATAGATAGATAGATAGATAGATAGATAGATAGATAGATAGATAGATAGATAGACACACACATCGAGCAGAGAGTTCTGAAAGAACATGGCACAATAATCTGTTTATCTCAAGCTAACACAGTATGCAGCCTCTAGTGTATGTGTCTTTGTGATGAGGACACAGGGTCAGGGAGTACACAGCATCAGTTAACCAAACACTCTCAGGCTTTCAGCCCTGTCTGCCACACAAAAGACAAAGTGGTGCAGAAAACCACTGCTGTAAAACTGTATTGTGTATTCTGATAAACAAATATGTCCAATTTAAGCACTTCATAAACATTCTTAAATTGTGTTTTTTTGTTTGTTTTTTTTGCTTGAAATCATAATTTCCATTGAAATATCCTCATGTTTTTTTTTCTTGCACTGGATGAACAGGAATGTCTGGCCAGATAACCTTCTGCTCTCTGTTCTCCCCCTAACCTCCAGCCTGCTGACAAGCACACTTTAAAAAAAAAACTTCAACTCTGCCTTCATGACCTTTTGCCTTTCTTCCTTTTTTTAGTGTTCTTTTCTCATAAAACATCTAGTTCGCTCTGCTGCACAATGTCATGTTGGAAGGTGCTAAATGATTTTTAATGTAAATTCATCCATTATAAAATCCAGTATGTTGTTTTTCTTTTTCCTTTTTTTCCTGGGGCACTGAGATGGATGCGGAGTGGACTCCAAATTTGTTGTAGTTTAAACTGTAATATGGAACAAGCTCATTCTTATTTGGGTAAAAATAATAAATTCAGTGCTTGTTTACGACCTCTTTTATGTGTTTCCCTAGTCACTACTAGCAAACACCAAAGGTTTGTCTGATTCCAAAGATGCACTACAGGGTTTAGAACACAGGACTTCTTTGTTAATGGACTGATGCTTTCAAAAACTAAGCCACAGCACTGTGGTTAGTGCTTTTGCATCTTAACAAGAACGAATTTTTACTGACCTGGTAGCCTGGCTGCCCCTGGGTGGGTCCGGGATGGGCGTGAGGTTCTGGGGGCGCTCCGTCTCTGGGCTGGGGACCCGGACCGGGCCTCGGGGGCTTGGGTCCTGGTTGGTGTGTTGCCGGGGTTGTGGGCGGGTGGGTGCATGGGGGCCCAGCCCTGGAGCAGGGTGCCGCCGGTGCATCGAGCCACCTGGGGGGCTCTTCAACTGGTGGGGAGATTGTCACATCTTGCAGGAGCTTTCCTCTCCTCAGGGCTCTCTCTGCAGGAGGGGGAGATACAGGAGAGGTGGAGGAAGATCTCAGCCTGGGTGTTTATTGTCTTATGTAGTCTGGAAGATGAGTGGATGGTGGGGTGGGTGCAGTTTTCTCTGTGGTGGGGTTGGGTGGACTGTCCCGGGCTCTGTGGGGCCGGGGGCGCTGCTGCACTGGGCCCCGGTCTGGATGGGCCTGGGCCCCCTTTCCCTGGCGGGTCGCGGAGTATGGGGGTGCCTACTGGGGTCAGCGGGGGAGCTGGCCCCAGGGAGGGGTCACTTGCCCCTCCCTTCTTCCCTCCCCATCTCCAGCTGCCTCCCTCTTCCCGCTCCACCACAACCACCCACACATGCAGGGCCTTGGAGTAGGGGTAGTGTCACCAGGGTGCAGAGGAGGCTACCCCCCCGCCCCCCCCCCCCCCCCCCCCCCCCCCCCCCCCCTCTGTCCCCTTCTGGCTGCCTCTGCCTCAATTTTATCCCACAACTTAGACATTCACATTACTCACACTCTCATTACACATACATATAGGATCTTGGGGGTGGGCACGATACACGGAGTCCAAAGTACCATCAGGGTGTACACCTCCACCCCTGGCGATCGTTGCCCACCTCTCAATTTTAAATACACGTAGACATTGAGGGCTAGCAGGAGGGACCATGCGCTTACCTGCTGCTCTCTGGCAGGTAGCTCCATGCCCTCCTGGGTTTTAAATGCACCTTAGAACACACATGCATCAACACTACAATGAGCGGGTGGAGGGAGGTTTGGAGTCTTCTCTCACCCCCGATTCTCTGCGACCTGCTGGAGCGGGGGGGCTAGGAGGAGGAGTTGGCCGTCCGACTGCGGTCTGGAGTGTGGAGCCTTCCTGCTGCTGCGGAGTCGGGGCGGTCTGCCTCCCCCCACCGCAGGGAAAAGGGAAACACCACCTGGGTCTGGGTGCAGTTCCCCCCTCCAGGGGCGGGGGACCTAGACCCGGTTTGTAGAGTACGCTTGGGGAGTGTGATCGTGTGTACAACGTCTCTTTATGTCTGTCTCCACGTTGGTTGAGTGTGGAGTAAGTGCATATGAGAGCATGAGGGTGGGAATGGATGTTTGTATCTGTGTGTGCCTGTATGTCTGTGTCTATATGTCAGGTTGGGTGTCAGGCGCCACCTCTCTGGGGACATCTCAGGCCCTCCAAGGTTTGGAGGCCTATCTCCCCCTACCACCACTTCCCCTGCCAGTGGCGGACTCCCCTCAGACATCGGTGCGTTGGTGGTTCTTTGTGTCCGGGGATGGGCGTCAGGTACACACCTGCTCACTCCTTGGCGGCCGCTTATCGGGGCCTGGACGGCTCGCTCGGGCCACTTCGGAGGTGGGGTGCCCCCGGCCTCTCGGCCTGGGGCTCGGTCACTCAGGGCAGCTGGCTGCCGGCGGAGCTCACGGGCGCGTCACTGCAACTCCCCCTGGCTTCTGCTCCGGACACTTAGCAGCATGGCGCGTCACTGCCAAACTCCCCTCACTACCGACTGCAGAGGCACCGTAGAAGAGGCCTGGCCTGAGGGATGTGACCCGCGTGAGAAACATAGAACCGAAGCGCCCTGCGTCTAGCTCTCCTGGCGCAACGAATGACGCCGCAAAGAGACGGCTGCCCGCTCTGTTTACTCTCTATGGTCTGCGCGATATGGCGTCACATGACAGCCTCTAGGAACAGTCATCTCCACCAAGGGCTGAGGTTCGAAATGCAATATCCTGGCAAGAGCCAATCATGGAGCCTTAGGACATCGCCACACCATACAACCGGCTATGCCACTCAGTACCGCTACTGACATGAATGAGATGAGCAATCAACAAGCAACTCTCAAAAAACAAACTGAGAACACGGCTCACACGAGCTAACCGCATCACACTGCACCGCTAGCAGAGTATCCTACAAAGCGAAAGGGATCTCCGAGTATGTAACACAGCGCGCAGATCATAGGACAGCAACCCAGGGCCCGTAACACCACTGTTTCGCTCATCGCCCCTAACTCGGCAACTAAGGCAAGCAATGGTTGCTTTCTTATCGTTAGGCTCTGTGCCCCTCAATAACTGAGTGTCAGAGATCTGTTTGAGCTATTAGTCACTGTCATATTTTTATCATACACGACTGACCACCATGCTAGTTAACCGAGAGACACCGTGTATATTCTAATCGACCTCGGACGGTCCTGCATCCCCAACGGACCCCCAAGAAAATAAGTAGTATTCCGTGATTGTCTCCTTTATTCTCTAATGACCACTCTCACTTTACTATCTCTTGCCTGCTCTTTTCATGTCTCTCAGACTGTACTAATCTCTTAGTAGCTATCTGCTTGTCAATATCAGTTATCTTATATTTTCTCCTCCATTCTATGTAAGCAGGCACATGGGTTCAATACTTTTTATTGTGATGCTCCTGACCACTACCACACAGGAAGTTGGCCATTAGCTCAGCTAAGTGACCTACGAGTGCGCGCTCTCAGCTGTTTCTCTTTCCCTCTTTCTTTCTCCCCTTCTTTCCCCCAGTCAAGTCTGTCCCGTATTCAGCAAGTGAAAATAAAATAAACAATAAAAGGTGAATCAAATGGACCATTATGGCAAGGCTGGGATGGTCAATTTGGTAAAGTAAATCCGTTGGGCATCTTTGTTTGCCTTTAGACAACAATTCTGATGGCAAAAGAGCCAAACGGGACAGGCAAAAAAAACAAAAAAAAAAACAAGAACGAATTTTGGAACTTAATTTTGGTTTATCTGTTCAGCTTATATAAGTCTGTTTCTGTCTACTAGTTACAGATTACAGTAGGCTAGATTGGTCATTACTATATTTGTACAATCTCAGCTGTTATTTGATCCTGGCTGCCGCCGAGAACATTGGGGAATTTATTTTTAGCTTTCTTCAGTCTGACAAGATAGTAGATTGTGCAGATTGGGGGAAACTCCACTGAACTTAAGAAGATTCACCTTCAAATGATTTATTGGGGGAATGATGCCAGACTTATTTTTCTTCAGAGCAGCAGCACTGAGTCAACAGGCTGACTCTGCAGGGCTCACATGCTTCTCTGTGGACAGAGCTAAGGAGGAGAACTACTGAACTCCGGATGACCCCTACAGATAAAAACCAGCACACATACTCACCACTGCACTGTCTCTCTCTTTCTCTCTCTCTCTATCACACACACACACATTTAACTTAGCACGTCATAAACACTAAAATCTTACTTCAGTTTGCTCTCATTTATTTATTGTATTTGTTTATTTCTGAAAGCCTTATCAAAATAGATATAAAAATCAAAGTGATTATAAACTATTCAGTTCAGTTTTATTTATTAATATAGCACCAAATCACAACAACAGTTGCCTCAAGGTGCATAATATAATTACTGCTTGAAGGTACATTATAAAAACATATTAAAATGTAGGCAAGAATAAGTGGCCATCTATCCATCTATCCCAAGCTGACAGACCTAGATTCATACCTATGGTCAATTTAGAGTCATCAGTTAACCTCTTTAGACTGTGGGAGGAAAGTTAACTACCCACACAGACGAGCAAACTCTACACAGCCTGCTGGTGGATTTGAACCCATGACCTTCTTGCTGTTAGGCAATGCTTATAACACCACTATTATTGTTATAAAAATATTTTTTTAAAGTGACGAACTCTTACTTCATGTTCCCCGGTAGAAAGGTGTCAGGACTTTCTCAAATGCAATCACTATTGTCTAACCAACAACCAAGAAGAAGAAGAGGTTATGTTATGTTGATCAGCTGAATAATTTAAAAACATATTGATGTATACTGTGAATACACATCCCACTGTTTGGCTCTAATTGGTCAGACCACAAACTTTTTTCAAAAAGTGAATTTAGATTGATCAAAAACCAAAGTAATACTGATCACTTGGCTGGTTAGAAAAAACAGAGCATGTAGAGGAATTTTAACGTGAAGCACTATGACACACTATAGCTCTTTGTTTGGGGTAAGATTGTGGGTGCCTGCACATGCTGTCTTCAATTTGAATGAGAATGTGAACTCTTGAACTGTAACTGCTCCACTTTATTTTTCACTGCTTTTTATGAAGGCATTACACACACAAACACATACTGAACACAGCAGCAGACAGTGTGTTGAACTTGAGATGAGTTGTGGAAAGTAAAACAGGAGTTTGAGGTCAGCCCCAGTGAGGTCATCATGAAAGAATTTCCACTCTTTGCTGAGGTCTTTCTTTCATTTCTCTCTCTTACATACACTCTTATCTCGTTATTTGTCACTTCATCTGCTAAAGCACAATATTTTTGTCCTGCTTCACCAATTTAACTATAGTATCAAAATCATGTTTGCAAGAAATTGGTAGGAAATTAAACATCTAATGCATGAGACTGTCTTCTTTGTTTAGACTTGGACACTATACTGAGATAAGGAAACTAAAACAGTGGCTCATAATTTGAGTAATTCTCCTACTGTTAGGTATTTTACATTATTTCAACATAATAACTGCATGCCCTGAATTAAACTCTTTTCCTGTGAGATCACACTAACTCGTTAACAAACTGATACGGTGCTCATATTCATTAAAGGAACACTTAGTAAAGACATCCAATCCAATTTCAATGGGAAAAAAATCATGCAGGATACCTATGCTCATATGGCCTTAGAAATTAAAGGGATCCCACATTGTTTGATGGAAATGAAACTTAGAAGTCACCCCAAAAAAATCAAAGTGAAAAAATGATGCCATTTTGCAACTCAAAATGGAATTCAGTTCAATTCAATTTATAATAATAATAATAAAGACCCTACAATAATACTCAATAATACTCAATAGTTCATATTGCCCTGTGATGGACCGAGTTGAAAAACAGGAGGAGCCCAGGAATTATTAGAAAAATATAGTTTCCATTTATTTAACCCCCAAAAATTAGATTTACAAAACTAATAAATGTTGAGCTCGTAAAAGAGGTCAAAGAAACAAAACTGAACTCAGGCACAGACTGCAACCTTAACAAACCAAATGACTGCCCAAACATACATAATTGACCTAAACATGAAATGACATACAAGGGTATATATAATGGCTGATCAGACCATTGTGACACATGAGGGGTAACAAACAAACACAATCATAAATCACAAACGATGCAGTACAATCTGGTTTGTTAATAAACTAAACACCAAAAAAGAAAATCAAAAACCCCATTAAACCCTAAACTCAAATATTTAATTAAATACAAATACTTTGTTTTTAAAGTAAAGAAAACACACATTCCCCCCTTCAGCAGGAAGTGGTGGTGTGGTCCAATTATCTTCCTTTGTATTTAATGGTTTCAAACCCTGGCTACCATCTTTTGTCCAGCAACTCCCAGTGATGATGGCAGGTAAGAAATAAAAAGACAAAGGTTAGTCAGAAAGCAAAGAAATGAAGTAGTATGAATACATAAGTAAACTAAATGTGCGCGCTTACAAATAGAACAAATGTAACCAAACCAATCAATAAAGTTATTGGCAACTAAAATGTATTACTATGTTCAAAATGAAGAATGAAAATACAAAAGTTACCGACTTTAGAGTGTGGCCACGGGTTTGGCCATCACATGCCCCAACGTGCTTGCATGCCTGACAAGGTTGGGACATCTTCCTAATGAGATGATCGATGATGGACCATTGACCATCCTTGACAATCTCAGGTGCAAGCTGGTGGCATCGGATAGACTAAAACATAATGTCCCAAATGTCTTCAATTCAAGTTAGGTCAGGCAACCATGGGGACAAGTCCTGGGAAGGAGGAACCTAGGACCCACTGCACCAGTGTACGGTTAAACAATGGGTTGACAATGTGTGACACCTCTTTCTCACAGATGTTTTCAAGTTTTAGTCATTTTCAGCAATAGGTGCATCTGACCTTGTATTACTTTTTACTTGTACCTGATAATGCACCCTGGATGCATGTATGGAGCACAGGCCATTTATTCTCTTGGCCTCTGCTTCTCTGGTATATCTCCTCAGCCTATGGCAAGGGCTGTGAGACTTTGTTTGGCAGTTTCTAGTACCTCAGTCATGGACATTTTACTTCTTATTCATCCATGACCCTCTACAGCTCAGTTAGCTTACTAATATGCAACCAAATTTCCCCTTGTGGGACAATTAAAGGATTATTCTTCTATTCTCATATCCTTCTGAGTTTCTCTGATTCTGGCTCCCAGCCTTGTTATCCATGCGGGCTTTCTCTACACGCATCCTTGGTTTTATACCAAGTTCTTCTTGGTTTGCTGTGGCAGAGTCATATCTGAGCTCAATGGTTTCAGTGAGACTGGTGGTGGGGATGGTGCATAAAGCAATTTTCAGATCTGCAAGTATCTTGTCTGATGGGACTTTTTCAGCTGGGGAAGTTGAAGTGCTGTAAAAAGGATCTGTGAGTGGCTTCTGTCTAATCTTTATTTGTCATGAAGCGATGACTGAGTTTCCCAGTTAGCCTCTAGGAGAAGAATCTTTAGAACAGGAGTGATGAGAAGGTGATGAGGAGTCTGTTTACATGTTTAGATATCCCAGAGGGTCACCTTTAGATAGAGCTATCCACCCACAAAGGTCTGTAATATTCCTCATTGTGTGGAGGAAGGTGGATTCAACCACTGGCAATGCGGCCCTGTGATTGAAGGAAAGCCTGCGACTGAAATGCATAAAGCTCTCTCCATGATGTTTTGTGCAAAGCATTTTTAATAGACATATACATTTATGTTATTTATATCATCCTACTCTTTATGTTATGGTCTGCAATAAAACTTTCAAGCCAAAAGAAAAAACTGACTTTCAGTTATTTTTTTAAAGACAGAAGACTTTCAATTTCAAACTAAAAACATTATAATGATGACTGTTCCATGGTTTAAATCACATCTTTCTTTTTGCACTCTTAGGTTCTCAATTTTAACTTAAAATCTTTCATTAAATGTAACCACTTTAAACTAAATTATACAGAAGTGATGTATTTCTTCTTCTGTATGGAGGACCAGAAGAGTCATGCTCATTGAAAAAAAGAAGCCTAAATATTGAATTGTACGATAAACTATGTATTTGCTCATTAATTTACAAATTCATTTTTATTCATTTTATTTCCTTAAATAATTTAATTTAAAATAAAAACACTATTTATCATTCAAATTTTTTAAAATGAATTATTAATCCATTAATAAATACTTTAAATCCAAAATGAATTTCATTTAAAAAAAAATTAATTCTCAGTGAAAACAGATTTTCAAAAGGCAATTTTGAGTTCTAAATAAAAAAACCTGATTTTTAAATATATGAAAAAATAAATAAATAATTGGATAAAGGAATCAAAGATTTATTTTTGACATTTAAAATGGTGATTCCACTCCTCATCTGAAAATCCATTTCCGCACTGCATTTCCCGTTCCTCTTGGCTCATGAATTAGCTATTATGGAAACAGATTTGGGATTAACTACTGGATTAGCGCAGTCATTTGGGTTCTAGGGGCTGTCCTACGCTTTTGGTACAGTAAATTGTTATTAATTAATTTATGAATGTAACACACATGATTAGCATTCTGAAATGATAAGAACACTGGTGGGATTGTTTCCTCAAATCAAAAACAACAATATTAAACATAAATGTGGACCTCTGGCATCTCCTGAGTTTAGACAGATGGAAATCCAGTTTCATACCTTTAAGTGGTTTTCCTGAGACTTTTCTGATGTATTCAGCACTCTGATACAGTCTTAAAATTGAAACAAATAAACAAACAAACAAACAAACAAACAAACAAAAACAAAACAGTATTATCTATGAGTGAAGAACCAATCAATTCATATCATACACATACTGGTGTCAAATGTTTGGCCAATGTGTCCAAATAACAGCCAAAGAGTATAAGCATACCTTATGACTTTGCAATGTGTGAAAATAGAGGAATTTTGGAATGTTTTACTGTATTTTCAAAAGAGAGCAGTGTGTTACAAGTCATTAAGTCATCAGAGTGCTTATTTAAATTTTTCCAAGCCACAGAGCTGAATTATCTTCAGTTTTATAGCCTTCTCATGGCCTCTTGGGCTTCATTTTTTCCATGTGTGCGAGTAGACTGACTAGATGTGGAAAAACTTAGATATATGGAATTTAGGACATATTTTTCTTACAACAAGCTGTATATCATCTGTCTTGTAAATCCACCGTTCATTCAATCTGAAAGCAGAATGAAATCCAGCCTTTTGGAGGGGTTTTTTGCAGATTTTTATGCAACAGTTTCACTTTTTTGGTCCACTTGAGGTCAAATTGGGCTGTGTGCACTCCATTAATTAAAAGGAATTTGACATGCATGCATTAGACACTTCACGGTCAGTTTAAAAAGAAAGAATCAACTCTTAATCAACAAAATAATTTTATGAGGTAGCTCAAAGTAGAAAAGGAGGCAGAAATATCACTGAGAGTCTCTTCAAGGCAGCAGAACTAAAATGAACCCTGTTCTCATTTAAAAACAATATAAGAAAAAATCAGTCACATCATTGTCAGTTCAGGGTACAGGCTGACATCAAACCCAGCCATTGTTCAGGAAAACAGACTCCTGAACAATGTAAACATGATCTGCTTGGATAAAATTATCTGGTACTGGAATGGGTACAGGCGAAGGGAGATTCCAAACACAATTTTATTTTTCTAAAGTCATATTTAGGAGTGAATCACTTTATGTGAAATCATTTTGTCTGGAAAAGGAACCTTACCCCCCTATTACACACACACACACACACACACACACACACACACACACACACACACACACACACACACACACAGACATATTATCTAGAATCAAAAATATAAACAACACATCCAATAAGTTATTCTCAATGGCAAGGACCCAGTCAGTAAAAATTAAACACTTCCACTCTTCATCTTAAGTTCAGTAGTTTCCCTAAACCCTGTCCTTTTAAGTGCACACAAACAAACACTCTACATTAACCTGAATCTAACTGACATGTTTATATTCTAAATCAGACTGCAGAAGAATCACAGCTTTTGTAAATGCTCATAAAACCTGAAGAAACATAACATTCCAGCTTCATGTATCTTCTGTCTGAAAGTGTCACCCTGTAGTCACATAGTGCAAAGACCAGAGCTGCATAGGAAGACACATGTAGGCCAACACTAGAAACAGTAAGAAACAGGGAAAAAAGTATGTTCAAAGTGTACCAGATAGCACTATATTCTCATCATTAGGCTTCCTGTGTTACCAACATAGCTCAGAACCCACATCATCATCTTCACAGTTTTGTATATATCTCCCCGAGATCATTTACATTTGCAGCATTCATGAAGGCTTTTAGGTGAGTTTTAGTGACATAGTAAAAGCAAATTTTATGGGATTGACTTTTTTAAATATAGAAAGTTAAATGCTATAACAGAATGACTAAAATAGATTTTTTTTCCCCTAAAACAATATTAAACTATTAAAAGAACTGTACGCCCCCCCATCAGACTGAAAGATTGATCATATAAAGATGCCATCGTCATTATCATCATCTACATGAATGAGTTTCACTAAAAGACCCAACAATAACTGCTCCCCTCATCCAGTTTGTATCAAAATCTATAATCAGATATTTTTATGCATTTTCTGTTATCTCCATGGCATAAGTGCCATTAGTTTGTCAAATCAGTGCACTTACTGTATGTAACTGTCAATTATGTCACTAATATACATTTTTTTCTTTCCCTAAAATGCACTGAGAACTTATTTTCTCCATGTTCATGTACATGAGGCATAAAAGTCCATCTGAATGGGTGGTCGGCCATTATAGAATTCTGGGACTTAGAAAATCTGTTCAACAGGCAGTCTTTTAAGAATGGGTTGATGGGTGTATCACAGTGGTACAAAGCCAGATTACGTCTCCGAGCTCGGGGACGCGCCTGGAGACGTAGACGCGGAAGAGCGGTCAGTGTCTTCCAGCTCCTTGTTCAAGCTGCTGCCGGTACCGGAAGAGGAGGAGAATGGCCGCGCAGACGCGGTGGCGCCTTCTCGCTCGCGCTTCTTCTGCTTCATGCGTCTGTTCTGGAACCAAATCTTCACCTGCGTCTCGTTGAGCTCGAGCGTGGCGGCGATCTCCACGCGCCGCGCTCGCGTCAGGTACTTGCTAAAGTGGAACTCCTTCTCCAGCTCCGTCAGCTGCCTCGTGCTGAAGTTGGTGCGCATGGCGTTGTTGTGGGCAAGACCGTAGTCGGCCACTTTGACTGCGAGAGAGATGGACAAGCTGTTAGACGAATGTTTTATGTTTTACTTGTACGTGTAATGAGAAAAACGCTCGTTGTTACTGGAGCTAGATGTGTTCGCTATTAATTAGAAAATAGAGATATATTTAGCTTTAGTCAGAGTTTGGTTTGTGGTTTGATATCCATAATTTATTAAATTACATCAAAATAAATACAAAGTGCATCACAAAGATGAGGTTTAAAAAACACAAGCAGTGAAGGACATCAGTGGACCTAAGGAGGGATGGAGAAACAGCACGGGGGTGTCGGTGTTGGTGGTGGAGCTGGTTAATGGAGGGGCTGCTTTTAAAGATAACAAAGCAGGAAAGACTTCCAACGGAGAAATAACCTGTCTGCTGTAATCATTAAGACACACACACACACACACACAGAGAGAGAGAGAGAGAGAGAGCTCACACTCCTGGGCTCAGCTGACCCAGACCAAAGTATCTACAGATACGACTGCATAGTGAAGTCCGAAAACGACTCTGATTTGTACTTTTAGTGCCATTCAATTAACTGTGTCACAGTAATAAAGTCCAAAGCGTTCCTAAATGCAACAAAGCACTCTGTTAATAAAAATACAGTGTATTCATATATCAGTTTTTCAACATCTGTTCTACCAGTTATTTAAAGTGAAATTATTTAAAGGCCTAATTTATCTGTGACCATTAGTCGTGCTGGATGGTATTAACCAGCAATCTTTTTTTTTTATATGGGAACTTCTGTCTTCTTTTTAAGTGCTCGCAATAACGAATTGCTGTAATTCATTATGGGCCTTATTTATGTTGGAAAACCACAACTGTTGTTTTTTTCTTTCTCTCTTTCCTCTTCTTTGACGATTTGAGTAATTAAGATAAGTAAAAAAATAAAAATAAAAAAAAATAAAATCCTGCCATCCGCACAAAGAAAGTAGTAGTAAAAATATGATGTATTTTCTCTGAAAGGATAAAATAATGTTGTAAAAATCATTTCGCTCAAACAATGTTGTTCTCTGTACCATAAAGTTCTGATCTACAAATTATGCTCCTGACTGCATTCAAGCTACATTCACTCCTCATTGACCGTCTTAAAACGAATTCCCCCACTCTGTTTGTTTATTCATGCATTTATTTGTGACTGCATTTCATATGAAAAACATGCTATAGTATTATACGAAACTTTTGACGGACTGCAGACTTAATCTCACGATAAGGTTTTATTAAGACGTTAAACGGATAAGTGAACCCTCTCTCACCTGTCTTCGGTGGATTTCTCTTCACCTTCATCCAGTCGAAGGTCTGCCCCTGCCCGGCCTGCTGGACCTCATCGTCCCCTCTTTCACGATCCTGAGATACCGGCAGCTCCCCGTAGCCTTCCCCAGGCGAAAGCTCCAGGTAGCCTCCTGCGTCAAGAACCCCCCCACCGATCTGCTGCGGGTACTGTGACCCAGCAAGGGTGCGCTGAGGCCCGCAGTAGACCCCGGTAAGAGAGCTGTAACTGGGGCCGACAGTTGAGGCCGAGTTGTGGAAGCTTGATTGATGACAGTAGGTGGAGGCCAAAGAATCCTCCATGAAATACTGCGGATGGACGGAGTTTGGTGCGCCTGTGGCAGCAACATACTCCGAGTTTGTGGTGCATGCCTGGCCCACATAGGCCCCCGTGTTGCAGCCGTTACTATAAGGAGAAGGTATTACACTCTGCAGGCTTTGGCTCTGGTGAAGCTGAGGGTGATGTGTTGGATGTTGGTAGCCGCTGTGCGTATGCTGTTCGTGATGTTGAGGAGGATGTTGCTGATGATGCTGACTTACTCCTCCGCTGGCGGTGTCCGCCCCAACGCCCACGTACATCCCTCCATCCGCGGTATAACTCGCTCCTACGTCTCTGTTATCATTTCTGGACCCGGGGACAGGAGAACCGCTGAGGCCTGTTTGGATGCTCACGGGGAATCCCTGACGCTGATCCAGGGGAAGGTGATGGTGCAGGTGATGATGGTGGTATCCAGATTTAGGCGCAGAATAAATGCCAGTTGGTTGTCGGTTACAAATAGAGTATTCCACAAAGGAGTTCATGTTGTCCATGCAGACTCGAAGCACCAGGGAATTGGTAAAATGTCTCGACTTGTTATCAGCAAGAAACACGACCGAGGTTAATAGAAATTCGTTGAAAAGCAAAAATCAAATAACTAAAAAATCCATTTGAAAGTTGTTCCTATAGTCGGCAGTATGATATAGAATCTCCCTGTTGTGTGCAAAAAGCAGTACAAAAATCGTGTTGGTTTTTTAATTGAAAAACCCTTAAAGTAATAAAAAAAAGTCGCGACAAAATTACATTACAAGTAAAAAACTGTAGACATTTCCAATGTGAATGAAAAAATGCGAAGGCTTTACTTCTCCAAACCAGAAACACATGTGGTCTGCTGCAGTTTGTGTGTGTTTTAAAGGCCCTACTCTATCAGTAACTCAACCTGTGTTTCAAAGGCTCGCCAGTGACAGTGGAAAACAACGGGAGAGGACTGAAAAGAATACAGTCACATTTTCAGCTTCACACAGGTTACACCCAGTCTTCCTAAAGTCTGTCTTTTTTTCTTCAAATTCTTCAATTTTCTCTGGCTCTTGCTCTTCAATTGTCTCCCTCTCTCCGTTTTACCGTGTCACTCCTTTTCTTACCTCCATGGCAGGTCACGTGGCTCGTCGCCTATGGTGACCGGAGGCCAGAAGTTTGTTAGCTGGTCACGGGAGCGAGGGAAGTCGTGTGTGTGTGTGTGTGTGTGTACGGGAGGAGGGGAGAGGCTCTTTCTTTCGGTTCTGGAGTCGAGTTTGCACGCACGCGCGTTGAGTTGGCCCATTTGCCTCATCCATCACTCGCGGTGACATTAGCACGACAAAGAGACTTCAATCAAACCGGCCCATCAATCTGATATCAGCACGGATCTGTCAGAGCAAAGAGAGAGGCAGAGAATAAAAGAGGACCTGTGAGCCGGCCTGCAGCTTCCAGACCTCCTTCCTGCAAAAAGCTCAAAGAAAGAAGACTGAAACTAAACAAACTAAATACAGTACACTGGTACCATGCTACTATCCCTTTATTAAATATTAATACAACAAGTAATACTGGTTCTACATCTACTACACAATAAAAAAAAATCAAATTTATTATAGTTTTGTCCATGCTCAGCTAGTATAACATTGCACTCCAGTATAAATTGTAATTCAGAAACACAGAACAACACCACATCAAAGTCAGTGATAATTCACAGTCCACTGTTGAGCCTTTGGGTATATCCAAACCTACTGTATATGTGGACGGAAAAAAAGACAGTGATATAGCTCCCTTTTTTGGAAGCAGGCATTACAATAACACTGAGCATGTAACAATAAAACCAATAGACAAAGAGAGTGCTAAAACAGGAAATGTGTTTGGTAAGTGATGTAACTGTTTGTTCTCATTTAAATTTCCTCAAAATAAACCTTGTTCATGTTATTGTGCTTATTTGTAGCAAGTAATATAGGGTCCATATTGAAAGAACTTAGAATTATCTTTTAACATAGCTCCTTAGTGTTTGAAGGCTTCCTAAACCCTGCGCCACCTCAGCTGCTCTGTAAAAAACCCCTCAGGTGACACAAATTACAATCATCTATTTCAAAATTAGATTTCAGCATTGAAGACTCTAGTTCTGACTTACTGCATACTCTACTTAGATAGCTCTCTTTCCCTCACCACATGGCGTATATGCAATACTGTAAAGGGAGACTCTTTAAATGTGAGGAAAGGCATCTATGGAAAGTGTTTCAACCTGATTTTCCACAAATTGACAGAAGTTCATGTGTGAAAACAACTTTACATTAAGAAACAGTAATTGACTTCATTTATCCTTGGCATGTTAATAACAATTCTGTCACTTGTGTTGATGAGGAGTGGATAGGTGTCAGGTAAAACACATCTTAAGTTTGAGATGAAGAACTGAAGCAACTACCAATGCCAGCAAAAAACTGTTCATTGACATAGTAAATATATATGTCTTTTCTGTATTTTCTTGTCCCTCAACCCCCAACTGTCCATAACAGATGGCTGCTCCTCTCTGAATCTGGTGCTACCAGGTTATAAGGGAGTTCTTCTTCCCCACCTCTGCACGTGTTTGCTTAAAGGAATACAATATTTGGTTTTCCAAAATATTGCATTGTCTTATCTTACAGCATACCGATAATGGGATGACTGTTGTTGTGAACAGGTCTACAAAAAATACTTGAAAAAAATGAATTAGGTTACCTATGCAGTGTCTACTAGAGATCAACTATTAGCTACAATGCAATATGTGATGAGCAAATTACTGGATAAGGCGTGACACTGTGCTGAGCACCAGCTGTTCAGCTCTGACATTTATCTGTATGTGGATGGTGTACTGACTCGTTGTCTTCCTGTAACAGCCACTTATGCACTTACAGAATGCGTATTTATGAGCCAACTAATACACACATACATATATCACATAAAATATAACTTAAACACTAGGAACACGTTTAGCCATTTTGGGGTAAAGTTAGCTGTTTTTTATAACAAACATTTCTCTCGACAGGACAGAAAAAATCTTTCTATGGATTAAAGGGCTCCTATTGATCAGAAAGCTCAATTGCAAGGGACTTATGGGAGTCAGTTTACTTTTCAACAATTGCATTGGGAAGCCATAGATTTCCGATGAGTGAATGTGCATGTGCAGGTGCCCGTGTGAGAGTGTGTGCTAATTGAATGAATGAACTGATCTGTTACACAAATGAGGTTAAAGTAGACAGGAGGCATTTTAGTGGGCCAAATCCTGCTGGTCCAGCAGAGCAGGAAGCAAGGATGACAACACAATGTACTTTCTGTGTGTGCGTGTGTGTACATGTGTATATATCAACGGCCTACAACTGTGCAATCGTTGAGGTTTTTTGGAAGAAGTCTTTTCAGTGGAAATGTTTCAGAATAGGACTTTTAATTCATTTTAGTCTTTCTATGTTTTTGTTATATGCTTTCAAGGAGAAAAGGGAACAACATCTCTTCATTTCTTACATTCATATGTATTAAACATTTGTTCCTCAAGTGTGTACTTCACAGCCTGGACACATTCTCATTGGTCATTAGCCTCCATTATAACTGCCTCCAATGAACCCATCATCAATTTTTCCCCTCCAGAGCCTGTGTGAAGTGCCTGACAGCAGGCGTACTGCAGCCGTGCCGCTATGACGAAATCAGAACGAGCGGCGTGGGCGAGCGACAAGGAGGGAGGTTAATCATCAGTGAGGGGCTGAAAGGAAAGAGAGGCAGAATGAGTGGGCAGGATGTCTGCAGGAATAGACCAGGACAAGAAAAAGATTAAATGACGCCTACACTGCTGCCTGGGTGGTGGAGAGCCTAAAGGAAAGAAAAAGAGAGAGAGCGGGGTCAACTGGTCAAACTCGACTGTGTCCCCATGTTTAGTTTTTTACATCGATGTAATTCTGTAATGTTAGTTTTTTGTTAACACATGATAATGCCACATGATCTAGTAAGCAGGTGTAAATGTGGTGTAAATGTGCAAACTAAGTAAAAAGTACTACTATTTTTGAATAAACACAGAAAATTAAAACACGAGGAAAGTGAAGCCACAGCATAGGCTCTTTTTTATTTAGCTTCAACTAAACCACCACTTACCATTCCACCAAATTATAGTAAAAATTGGCTAATATAATTCATTCACTAAGGCAGTTGTGATCAACCTGTATTTCTTTCTTACTCCTCATTGCTCACCACCCACATAAGACACAACATGGGTCACATATGGGTCAGGTGCAACATGTGTTGGGCAGCGAAGCAGTGAAGGCCTGGCAATCCAATCTCTGGCTGTTGAGGCTGACTCTTGGGACATAGAACGTCACCTCTCTGGTGGGGATGGAGCTTGAGCAAGAGGATGAGTTTGAGATATATCATCAGATGTATAGATATAGATATAATCCGTGCTTCCATGCTGAGTAGCAGTGTAGAAGCACTGTTACTCAGCTTGATACACTCAGCCTTCACAGAGCTGCTGGGTGTATCAAGCAGAGGCTAAACCTATGCTTGAAGCCACTGAGGTGTTCGATGGTGGGGGTGACGCGATGCCACTGTTATGAATGAAACTTGCCACACTCCAATAACTCCAGCCATACTTATCTTGTCAATTTAACATCTTTATTGTATTCCATTGGTTGTATTTGTTGTTCAACAGTTCTTTTTATCCAGTTTCATTTATCATAAATGACAACAGCGCAGTGGTAACAGACTGTTTGCTCTTTCTGACCAATAACACCTGACACTAATTATGTGTGTCTACCTTAACCTCCTAAGACCCGAACTCTTCCACTGCATGCATTTTTCATTTCTCTTTGATATTTGGACATATTGGGGCCCGATGAATGTAAAAACAAAGAATTACCAGATTTTTTTTTTTGCCTTATTTTTGTTTTTAAGAAAAATGAGCCACATATGAGGATATTCATTTAAAATTTTGATAGAACAGTAGCACTATAATGTCCTCGTCAGTGGATATCAGGCCCTTGTAGAGCAAAATTCAGTATTTTGGTCTAAATAACCCAAAATGTGATGTCCACATATGTGGACGCCAGGTCCTAGGAGGTTAAATACAGTCTCATAAACACACCATACAGTAAAACACAAAAACTGACCTCTAGTGGCACACATTAGGTAACAAAACAAAAAATGACTCCTACAGTGCCCCTCCTGGACACTCCAGTTCTTCTTCACTCATGTAAATGGCCTGTACTTGTATAGCACTTTACTTAGTCCCTAAGGACCCCAAAGCACTTAACACTACATTCAGTCATTCACCCATTGGCGATGGCAAGCTACATTGTAGCCACAGCTGCTAGCCACCACCAGTAGGCAACGGGTGGAGTGTCTTGCCCAAGGACACAACAACTGAGACTG
>NW_024582851.1:294369-300033 GCF_018398535.1 Haplochromis burtoni | reverse complement strand
GTGCCCCTCCTGGACACTCCAGTTCTTCTTCACTCATGTAAATGGCCTGTACTTGTATAGCACTTTACTTAGTCCCTAAGGACCCCAAAGCACTTTACACTAAATTCCGCCATGGAGCCCTTGGAGAGGGGAAGCTACATTGTAGCCACAGCTGCTAGCCACCACCAGTAGGCAACGGGTGGAGTGTCTTGCCCAAGGACACAACAACTGAGACTGTCTGAGCCGGGGCTCGAACCAGCAACCTTCCGATTACAAGAAGAACTGCCAACTCTTGAGCCACAATCGCCCCGTGTCGATAACATTAGCAGGAATGGGTGCCTGATCTGAACCTGAGTGGTATTGTGTTATTGTTACAGTTTGTCCATAATGAACACCATGTTTGAACTTAAGGATTTTCAAAAGTGCATGTGGCACCAGGACTCCCTGATTGAGTTTGGAATCCCATCATTAGATGAGCTCTCACTGAGCACCACATGATAGTGAGGTAGAGTGGTGTGGGAGGATGCTGGAAAGGCCCTCCCAAATGTATAGTAAGCGTTCAATCATATGATAAGGGAGTGTCTGACAGAGACCCCTGACCACAAAATCTTCAATTTCCAAGTCTTGCAGAACTTCAAAGACATTATGAGGGAGGCTAGGAACATCAAGTCTAAATTAAACATGTTTCACACCTCCATTGTTGAGGCAGCTACATGGATCTGTGGCTGCCACTACCTGTACCTGTCATAGAAGAAATACTTTGACATATTCAAATTTTGTAGACTTGGAGAAGGCATTTCACTCCATTTAACTGCGCTACTATGGGAGGTACTATGGGAGAGTATGTGCTGTAGTTTGTTGGTATCAGCCATTAACTGTATTAAGCTCTTGGTCTGAATTGCTGGCAGTCAGCCATAATTATTCCCAGTGACTCCATCAGGACTCTGCTTTGTCACCAATTCTGTTCTTACATTTTAAGGACAGAATTTCTAGACATAGCCAAGTGGCGAAAGCATTCCACTTTGGTGGCCTCAGGATCTCGTCTCACGTTTTTGTGGATGATGTGGTTCTGTTGGCTTCACCAGGCGTGGCCTCCAGCTCACACTGGAGCAGTTCTCAGTAGGGATGGGTATCGAAACCCGGTTCTTGTTGAGAACCGGTTCCCACTGTTTCAATTCCTTGGAATTGTTTGCCATTTTTGCAAACGATTCCCTTATCGATTCCAGTCGCCCCGAATGACGTCACCACGTTGCGGAGCGTCATTTATCTGGCAGGAAACATGGCGGCTCAAACGCTCAAAAGTTTGGTTATACTTTACGAGAACGGATGACAACAGGGCAACTTGCAAAGTAGATATTTAATTTAAGGGAGGAAACACTACAAATATGCAAAAAACACACGATGACCTTAAATGAATGTCGTGTTTTTAATTCCGCTCCGGACTCGTGAATCTCAACCCAACAGCAGCGGTAACGTTTGCACGTCCTCTCCCGTTAATGCAGCAGGTAAATAATCAACAACAGTGCATATTATGTTCGCGCGATCTGCCTTATCACAAAACCTGCCATTACTGTGCATTTAGGTGACCATGATGAGAGAGACAGACAGAGTTTGGCTCAGATACTGGCAGTTCTCACTGTAGTCTACCAGTGGCGTCTCCTTTCAGGCCAGGATAGACGAATGTCACCGAGCAGTGACTAAGTTTGTGGTCAAAGCCTTGCACACATTTGCCACAGCAGATGCCCCCAATTTTCGGCAAGTGAATGTGTTTAATTGTAGGCAGGGACATTACTGGATATTCTTGTGTAATTGCTACAGAATAATTTATATTATACTTTGTTATTGCTACAGAAGAATATTTATTTTATTATTTTACATTTAGAATTTTTTTTCCTGGGGACCCTGTGACACCCCATTGAAGAGCTGTAGGCTGGATCTCTTAAGATCTCACTGCTGGGTTTGTAAGGCCATGCTACTCCTAAATTTCTATCTTGTTCGAAGAGAAGATATAAAACAAAGTTCTAAGCTATTCGACCTTCGTGTTCTCCTTTTTAAAAAAAAAAGAATCGATAAGAAAATCGATAAAGAATCGAATCGTTAAACAGAATCAAGAATGGAATCGGAATCGTGAAAATCTTATCAATACCCATCACTAGTTCTCAGCCAAGTCTGACGAGGCAGGAATGAGAATTAATATCTCTAAATCTGAAACCATGGTGCACAGCTGAAAAAGGGTGGAATACCCATGCTGAGTCAGGGATGATTTGCTCCCCCAAGTGTAGGAGTTTAAGTATTTTAGGATTTTAAACACAAGTAGGGGGACAGGCGAACAGGAGATTAGCAGATAGACTGGATAACATTACTGTTCCTGCAGTAATGTGAACATTGTACCAGTCTGCCGTGGTGAAGAAAGAAGTAAGTGTTGTTGTGTATTCAGTTTAATTCCCATTTAGCCTTTTGTGTGAATGTGTGTGTGAATGGGTGGATGACTGGATATGTAAAGCGCTTTGGGGTCCTTAGGGACTAGTAAAGCGCTATATAAATACAGGCCATTTGCCATTTGCCATTTGATTCATTTTTTCAGACTTTTGGGCTTTTTTAAAATCTACTTTGTGCTTTCAGTCTCATTTGGGTCCTCCACCTCAACTCTTCTGGGCCTGAACTCCAATATAATACAAAAAAAAAAACCAACAACAGACCACAAAGCCTGAAATGCTTACAAAATCTCTCAAATATGCTCTCGCATATTATTTACAGCCAAATTTCACAAAAAATGTAGCTGTTTCCCTGATTGTTGTAGTTATCATTTAAACACAGTAGGTTATACTCAGTGGGTACATTTATTCAAATGGGCCAGAAAACAACATGCTAAAATGACTAATATTTCACTCAGTCAACTGAAGCCATTGTTAATTTTGTAATGTTAAAAATGTTGTTATTGTGTTTGCTAGCCTATTCTGGCATTAATTAACACAAAACTCCTAATTTACTGTTCCACTAACATGTTTTAATTTGATTTACATGTGATGTTAACATATAGTCTTGTTTTACTTATTAAAACTGCATCTAAATATTCTGTAATGCTATATCTCAGTGGAATAACTACTGTATGGCACTAACCTCCATGAACTACCGAAAGGGTCCATGATCTACTATTGCAATAAAGAAATGGTCCACTGGAGTGAATGGAGATGACTTGACACTTAATACAATATTTTCTTAAGACAATGTTTTCTATAAAACATTTGTCTAAAAACAGACACTTTTTTAAATTTAACTAACTTAAATCCTATTTTAGGATAAATCTATTTTAAATTTGCTATTAGGGATATACAGTTTTATTACTAAAAAATGTGATGAATCACTTACAGCAATCAAAAATAAAACTGAATGTTTTCGGCAAGTGTTCGCTTCTTTATTCAATTTCTTTTTATTTTATTTTATTTTTTTTGCCAAAGGTATAAAGTGTTTCTTCAGATGGCCAAAAGAGCCACTGGTTCAAGACACCAGACCATAGTCTTCCATAAAAGCCCATTAAGTAGCTTTTTAGGCCCAATGAAAAAAAAATATGAAAACGAAATGTAAGTTTTTCAGCCTATTTGGTAAAAAATCTATGTGCCCCCTACTCAGTCTCAAGCGGGCTTAGTTGCTCTTTGGAACCACTACTATGAATTTCTGGGACTATATGTAACAATATCAAACTTGTGTCCTTGTAAATAAACCAGTAGTTTGTGACTATGAGACTATTTTGGGTCAATAGGTATACTTGTTTGCCTTCACAGAAATAGCAAACAAGTATACCTTCACAGAAATAGTGCAGGCTCCCCCTGGAGCCTGCACTATAGGGTTCAACTTTACAAAGATATCCATCTGTTATCTTGTGTCACTTACCCTAACATGGTAATCCTGATAAGTGGTAACATGAAAATTGTCTAATGAGCTTGGAAAGAAAAGCGTCTGGACTTCTTTGACCAATTTGAAAATATTTATATTTATATTATTCCTTCCTATTCTTCTGTTTGAAAAAAAATAGTGTGTTGTTAAACACTATACAGGCTGAAAGGAAGACAGCTGACATAGTGAAATAAGTGAATTTGTGGTAGGAAAAGCATTGTGCAGCAGTAGTATTTACAAGCAATCTAGGAATGTAAATCTTTAAATCATGGCTTTGGCTAGTAAAAGTGTAAAAGTACTATATAAATGTAAGTTGTTTAATGTGTGTTAAAGAGTTTCAGCCTGAAAGCACCAGGATATGTCCTTCAATGCACATATTAAACATGTATGTAGGGATGCTTTCTTCCATTTGAACAATGTCTCTAGAATTAGAAGCATCCTGTCTCAGAGTGACGCAAAACAAACTAGTTTTTGGTTCTGCTGGAGGTTCTTCCCGTTAAAAGCAAGTTTATCCTTACTACTGTCACCAAAGTGCTTGCTAATAGGGGGGGCCATATGATTGTTGGGGTTCTCTGTTTTCTCTGCATTATTGTAGGTTAACGAGGTTGTTAACTTACAGGTATGAAGTGCCTTAAGGTGATCGTTGTTGTGATTTGGCTTTATATAAATTAAATTGAATTGAATTTCAAAAATGTAAAAATGTTCAAACCAAGTCTCTTGCATGAATTTCTGCCTTGCAGTTCATTTGATGAAAGGTGAGGACTTGAATATGAATTGGTCCTAGTGGTTAGTTGAGAGATACAGGGTGATGGATACCCTGGTCAAGCTTCCTCATGTGGGTGACAACAGTGGTACAGACAGGCAGATGAGTTATCTGCCTGTACCAGGTACCAGCTGAGTTCTGAGCAAATTCTTCCAGAGAGCATCAGACCAGTACTGAGGCAAAAGTTACGTTTTCCCACAGGAAATGACAACACTTGAGGAAACCCAGAGAGGTTTCTGCAGAACAGAGAAACAGGAACATTAAAATTTCAAGAACACAAAGGAAACATTTAGGAGCCCAACTTCCACAACCATTGGTACCAATCTGGCAAAGAGTAGTGGCTAGAGCTGCTTCTTAAATACTGGCATCTTGATAAGTATATGAGCAGCAGGTGTGTGGGTTAGGTTGGAAGTTATAGAATATTACTAGTGACCACTGACCTGTATTATTGGTCCTTTTTGCTGTCCTGGAAAAAAAATGAAATAAATGTGCAAACCTGTTGAAATATGAAGTTAAAGCATGTACAGAAAGTCGCTTTTCTGATTATCTTTTTCCACTTACCAGAGTCTCTAGCTGGGAGGGCAGGTGAGCTGTGAGGCTTGTCTCAGGTAAGGCAGAGATTCTTAGTTATAAGCTCAGCACCAAACTACCTCTGACTGTCTGTTTATGTTTCTGAGTGTTTGCATTTTTTGTGGTGTCTATCTAGGACTGAATTTAAATAGGTTAAAAGGTAGAATTAAGATGCAGAGACAAAACAGAAAGCTGATTAACTGTGATTGACTGTAACTTTAATCCCTTCTTCAAAGAAATGTATCAGTCTGATTTTAGATGCTTCTTCTTCAGTTTTCTTTATTTGTCTGTCTCTCATTTTAATATTCCTGTCAACCGAATGGCTCCGGAATCAGGAAGTTGGGCTCCAGTATTCCTGGAAAAGAGTGGAGATATGTGTGTGTCTGTTTTTTTGTACATGCACGTGGATGTAAGTGTGTGTGTGTGTGTGTGTGTGTGTGTGTGTGTGTGTGTGTGTG
>NW_024582851.1:276898-294346 GCF_018398535.1 Haplochromis burtoni | reverse complement strand
TGTGTGTGTGTGTGTGTGTGTGTGTGTGTGTGTGTGTGTGTGTGTGTGTGTGCGGGCATGTGTCTGTGATCTGAGGGGCTTTCAGAAAATCATGAAAGATGATATAGGAGACATGGTGAAAGCAAAGCACTGACTGAGTGAAGGAAACAGAGGAGACTGCTTACATAGTTGCATTAACTCTGTAACCTGAAACACTGATGCAGATATTAAACAGAATTTATTAATAACATTTACACATATTTCAGCTGATGAGAAAGAGAGAGAAATTGTCTGCATCGCTGACATTCTCGTTTTTAATTTCTTTTCCAAGTTCGAGCACCATCAGATGACATTAAATAAACCTGCTAATGAAATTAAAGTGATATTGACATTTTCTGCATTTGTGAAGTGATGATGTTAAATAAGAAGAAGTAGATCTTCTACTTCATAATTTTCGTACCTTTTCAGGACATCATCATTTCACAATTTACTGATGTTTGACAACCAAAATGCAATGCATTGCAGATCCTGCAGGAAATGTGTACAGAAAACAGAAATTAATGATGAAAAAAACTAATTAAAAAAAACAAAAAATGCTGATTCCGTCTAACACAGTTTTTTTTTTAATGTAATGCAATATGACTGTTTTTTTTTCTTTTCATTTTTTTTTTCAACATTCCATGTTTGGAAAAGGGAAGAAACATCCAAAAGAATACTTGGCTGATGTTAGAACCTCTAAGTATTGCTGCTACAGGCTGTTCTAAATCAATCAACAAACCTGGGGCCAAACAGCACCAAGGCAGAAAAGTGAGACATGATCTGCGATGTAGTTAGTATGTTATTAGACAGTTCTTCCTGTTTTTTGAAACATGCCATACATGTGATCTAAATGGACAGTAGTTTCTCACATATCTTAGATCATCTAATGAGATTGCTCTGATGGTGCCTAAATTCAAATTTAAAACAGTTCTTCACACTTTTTTGATCCAGCTTGAGTTGAGACTTTATTATCAACCATGTGGGATATGGATATATATATATATATATATATATATATAGCCAATAATGTTAAGAACATTTTTCAAAGACAAAAATCTAACATTTTGATAGCATTAAAGGGTATGATTATTGTTCACAATCATTGAGGATTAAGATCTTTATTTCTCTTTTTTTGGCTTCTGTAACATTTTGCAGTACTTTGGTCAATGTTTGTTGTTTTGAAATATACTCTGTTTTTTCGGTTTTAATCTCCTGACATTGACTGGACCAAAATAATTGTGGTTTAGTTATAGTCAAATCAATGAATGTGGATACTTTCATAACAGTGATGTCATTAATGCTTTTTTTTAAAAGTTGTGTTATCATTTGTATATCAAATGGTGAAAATAAACAGAACCAACAGTGAAAAGGCGAAAACGAGATGAAGGTGATCTTCTTGTGTATCAAAGGACTGCTTTGAGTCTATTAATGAGCTCTTGTGCCTCTCCAATTTTAGCTGAACTGACTTTCATCAAGTTACCTGTGATGAAAGTTCATTTACCTATGATCAAACAGTTTTCCACAGTTTCTTCCTCTTCACAAAATGAGAACCAAGTTGAAGGGTCACCATTTGTAACAGTGAAGGAGCTCAAGTGTAAGGGAACCACTAATAAAAACTTCCTTGGCATGCAGAAGAAAAGGATCTTGATGTTTTTTGATCACAGCACAACACAAAAGTCATAAGTCATAGAGAGAGCCTGAGAGATTATACAGCACTTTGCATTTAATCATTAATTTCTGGCTCTCTTCCAGAACTTTCTTTTGTCCTCTCTTCCTTCCCTTGCAGCAGATGGCCACCCTTCCCTGAGCCTGATTCTGGCAAGAGTTTCTTCCTTCCCAAGTACTTGCTCAAAGCGGGTCATTTGGTTGTTGGTGTTTTTTCTGTATTATTTTAGGGTGTTGGGCCTTGAACGCCTTGAGGCAACTATCTCCCTCCTATTCACACACATGTATTCTGTCTTGCCTCTACTTTCATTCCTCTTCTCTTCAGTGCATACCTCCGCCTCTTCAAGCTCCCTTCCACCTGCTTCCTACTTCTCACTACAAATTACAATGCCCTTTGCAAACATCATACTTCTTTGAGACTCCTGCCTGACCTCATCTGTCAACCTCTCCATCACTACTGAGAACAAGAAGAGGCTCTGAGCCAGTCCCTGATGTAATCCCACCCCCACCTTGAACCCATCTGTCACTCCTACCGCACACCTCACCACTGTCATCCAAGTCATGGTGGTCTAAAGAGCCTGAAAAAGAAGACAAATGGACTTCTTTAAGTTTTGTGAAACCCTCCTGAACTGCTCTCTACATCTCCAACAACACTCTCAAAGCAAATATCCCATCTGTAGTGTTCTTTGTCAGCATGAAGCCACATCTTAACCTAGCTTCAACAAAATAAGAAGCCTATTAGTACCCGCAAATAATACAAGTTCACAATAGATGTAGTAGCTATGCATTTCATACTCTTCAAACTGAAGTCAAATGTTGGAGGTCAGAGTAATTATGTAGTGTTCCTGTGCACACAGAATGGTGATGTGAGAGAACAGTGGAGAACAGAAGAGAAAAGTCAGAGCTGGAGGGGGATGGACTCAGCTATCAAAGCACAGGTAAAATTAATCATAGGACAGTTAAAAGTTGCAGCAAGCAAATCACATAATCTGGAATTTTCCCTTGTGACAGAGAGACATCTTAAACAGACTTTTTATGAAAACTCAGAATTTTGCAAAAAAAAAAGTGTTTTGGGTAACAAAAAATTTATTTAATATAGTATTTCAAAAAAGGTTAATTACCTTCAACTCTGGCCACTAGATAAGTTTATAATGTCTTGGTGTGTGTCCTCCAAGGCTACCACAAGGCTACCACTTGACAACTCAATATACAGAATTGTGTGTGTGTCTGTGTGGGGTGGGGGTGGGGGGATAGCTGTCCAATCTTTGCTCTCACATCCACAACAAACAGTATATTGATGGCACCCTCATAGGTATTGCTCACCTCTCTTTGGCTCACATACAAGACTGAATGGAAGGTAGTTTACCTACCATTAACATACAGTGGAAATGATTCTGTCACTGTACACATGTATGTGACTCAAGGACAGAGCATGCACACATTCTAAACCCCAGTTACACATTTGTTTTCTTTAGTTATGACTCTGCTCCTTATATCACCTCTTATTTTTATTTTATTTATTGCTTTCAAACAAACTGGACAGACCTTTTGTTCAGGTCCCAAAACTGTTTAAATGTGTTGTAATTGTGTCAAGAATGCACATTAGTTTACCTGTTGCCAGGTTGGAGAGACTTTCAGTGAATCCCCTATGTTGTCTCTTATTGTAAGATTAAAAACAAACAGCTTCAATCTTCCAATTTTGGAAAAAAGTACAGTAACAAGTCATTTTCTATACCGGCATTATTGAATGCCTTTCATCTAATACTAGAAATGTTGCCCTCTCTGGCATTATAGGATATGTGCTGTGATATATGATTTCAAATATGTTGCTGTATATTTAAGCAGATAATAACAAGTGCATCTGATCATATCAGATGATAAAATTAGGTTTGAAAATAATCCTAAAAGTATGGCAATACCAAACAAACTTGATGTGTACACGAGTTTCAGAACTTGAGACAAATCTAGGAACCAATCCGTGCAGTCTAACAAAATGGACAACTTTGAGTTAGCCAATCTAACACAAGGCTGTCTGATAGCTGTCTGTTTATCAGACAGTTGTGCAGAGAGCTTCTTGTGTTTTCAAAAACTCTCAAAATTATCTTTTCGAGTTTTTTTGTTTATTTTTTGTAAGCTGTTCCAGTTATGAAAGACATAATAAGCCATTCCAGCAGTGGAATGCTTCAGAACCGCATCTGGTTAGGCTCAAGTGACAGAATGGTCCAGTGGCCCTAGTAATGATAGGACAAAAGAGGAAATCCATTAACAGTCACAGAGCCACAAAACTGGAATAAGGAGGAGGTCAGGGTGGATATTGAGGCCAATAAAATACATAACTTCATCACAGGCTCTGTGTTTTCTATTTCTAATAAAACTTTCTTTATTTTTAGCTTTCTTCATTTTTGGGTGCCTGGTAACCTGAACAGCATCTATAAATAATATGTAAATCATGAATGTCCTAGGGTCGCAGCAGTGAAACTCATCATACAGTTACTCATAGAAAAGCTGCTCTTAAAACCAAATGTTCAGGTCCAAATGAAATTCAAAAGCTGCACTCATTGACACCACAAGCAGAAGTGTAGTTTTGCTTACCGGAGCTGTATACAGAGCAGGTTATCCTTCCAACCTGCTTCAAATAACATCCTATTATAATAAATAGGTAGGTTTGGGGTTTTTTTTGTTTTAAACCCTTACAGCATCACAGCAAATGTTGAAGGGGTTTTAAAGAAAACAATTATGTGACCATCAGTCATTTCAGGAATGCCTTGAAATGATGTCTGGTTTGGCTCAAGTGACAGGACCCTCTAGTGGCCAGAGCAATTTTCATGGGAACAAAAGCTGAAGTCAGGTGACTTTGTTTTTAGATCCCCCAAATCAGCATAAACAGTAGGTCAGGGTGGATAGGAGGGTCCATCAAACAACAGTGGATTTGAACAAGAATTTTTTCTTTTGTTAATGATACTATCAGTGAAATGCACCTCTAAGTTTGTTTATTGGGCCTTGGCTTTTTGGTAATTTAATTAGACTCAAAATACTTACATAAGTACATATTTTAAAAGCAGAGAAGAAGGACATTGCATAATTCCCCAAATGTACTATTGACATAATATTAGTATTTAAATAAATATTTAAAGTCTTTACCATAGGATCATTTATTTTACAGATTTTTTCTGTTCCCTGCAATTATTACCTTCTCCTATGGCAGAGACATACAACCAATAAGGTGGTTAGAATGGAGGACTTGTTATTATTTATTATTAGATCCTGCTACAGTATTGTTTGCCCTGTTCATGCTGTTAGCTAGTTGATATGCTTAATCACAACAACAAATAAATAAATAGAAAATAGGGGTGGTAGAAATTTTCCAGAATGCAAAGGTTATCTCATTTTAGCCCATTACTGGATCTAAATTAAAGGGGTCGTCACAAAATACAGTTTTATTCAATTCAATATGTAACTTAGGGGTAATTTCGAACAATTTTATGTAGCAATCCCACTGGTCTCATGTATGGATTTCCTTATCTGAGACAGGCTGGTAACTAGTTCAGGGTGCCCCACCTCTAGTTCTATGGTAGCTGGGATAGCTACCAGCCCCCCTGTGACCCTGAATTGGATAAGCAGAAAAGATTATGTATAAATATATCAAATGATAAGCTATGTTTCCAGTGTTAGAAAAAAAACAGTTTGCACAGTAATGTGATACAGATAAAATATTCACTTCTTTGTAAACTTTTTTGATTGCCAGGTTATGAAACTAATTTTGCTGTAGTCTTTATGCATTCAGGTGTGATGTTGTTGTATTAACAAGTAACTGTTTCTTTTTCTACATGAAAGAAGGTTAAGTATAAAACTTCTGCCATTAAAAAGAGTGTTTCATTTTCTATTTAAGCCCATCCCTTTGACTTGTATGTCAGCAGCAAAGCTAGCGAAGAAGCTGCAGGAGCAGCAATAGCATGACAGTCTTTTGAGAGGAAAGTTTCCTCTTGACAACCAGGATGATAAAAATCCACTACTCACATATTTCACCACTGCTGCTAAGTGGGTGATCTATCACACCTGAGTTATGCAATATCACACACGTACCCTTACACACATACACACAGGCAGAAATCATAATGATGGCAATGGTGATGCAAGAGATAAAGGAGCAGCCCGCATATTATAGCATGGCAGCAGGCCGACAGGCGGTGACAGCCAGGAGAGAGAGATTATTGGAACACACACACACTCTGTCCCCAATACACACATGCAGCCACTCAGAAGGTAAGATATGTCTCCCAGCATCTCTATGCTGGGAGACATATTATTGCTGTAATCTCTTTGTCTACAAGACGCACTTAGATGAATGGTTACAGAAGAAAGAGAGATTGTAACTGCAACTGTGTTTAACTGCATGTCGCACAGCCTAGTCTCATAGTTAATACACTTATTTTATGGTGATTAGAATAGCTTTTCGGTTAAATATTTTTTAGGATAGTTTGAATTATCCTTCTAGTTCATGCAGTGCTCACCTACTAATGTACAGCAGAAGAGTAAACTGAGAAACCATTCCTTCCTAATGAAGCACTTTATAATAAGTATGCAATGTAGAATGACACATGAGTGAATATCCGAACAGGAGATGAAAACAGGAGTTCCACACAAATCTCCTGCTGTTTATAACCTTTTTATGGCATCGGTACCAGAGGTGGCAAAAGTACAGACACTCTGTACTTACAGACACCCATATTAGAAATACTTTGGTAAAAACTGAAGTACTGATTCAAATTCTTTGCTTAAATAAAAGTTAGCTTTGCAATTTTTTGCAAAGCTAACTGGACCTTGTGCTTTATGAACATAATAATATAATAATAATGGACATGGGAAAACCTTTTGCAGACTTTTTGCAGTATTGCAGATTATAGGAAATGGACCGCACATGGACCTTACAAAACCAACCAGTGTTTACTTTCAGAAAAAAGAATTTAAAATTGTTGTAAAAACATCAGTAACTAATTCTGAGGGAGGCAAAAGGACCATTTACAATCCCCAGCAGGCACAACAAAACATGCTGCATCTGCAAAGCAAGTATACCAAATTTAAGTTCAGTGGCAATAGCTTTCTAATGTAATATACAGTCTTTACTCCAGCAATATAGCTTGACACACTGCATATAGTTAACAGAGCTGTCTGCTAACTATTATTAAACTATTGAAGCAACTCTTCCCTCTTATTATATCAAGAGAGGAGTGAGCTTGCTATATAATATCAGGAAGAAGGAACACGAGAAGCTGGAGAAATACCAAGGGCTCAGAGAAGAGCTCGAGAGGATGTGGAGGGTGAAGGTAACGGTGGTCCCCGTGGTAATCGGAGCACTAGGTGCGGTGACTCCCAAGCTAGGCGAGTGGCTCCAGCAGATCCCGGGAACAACATCGGAGATCTCTGTCCAGAAGAGCGCAGTCCTGGGAACAGCTAAGATACTGCGCAGGACCCTCAAGCTCCCAGGCCTCTGGTAGAGGACCCGAGCTTGAAGGATAAACCGCCCGCAGGGGCGTGCTGGGTGTTTTTTTTTTATATAAGTACATTGTTTAGTGACTGACTACTATTTTTTTTATTTTATTTAATTCAACAAATAAATCTTAGCAAAAGATGATAAAAGGAAGAAAAACACTTTGTGCTAGTAGCAGGATGTCATCTTGTCTGAAATTGTGTGGACCTTTTCTTATTTGTGAAAAGAACAAGATACCAGTGGCAGACCAGCCAGCTCCAGTATTCTTTGGGGAATGTCAGACAATTTGCGTGGTGCTGGACTGTGAGAGATGTCCCACTAAAAAACTGGCAGAGTTTGCTCTGTTCCTCCTTGCACAAAAACATTGATCCTGAGGCTCAGTTGATGTCTCTGTATACAGAGACATCAACTGTATACATCGGTATACATCATCTGTATACATCAGACATCAACTGAGGATCCTGTCTTGTCCTGCTTCTTGTAAATGTACCTATGGACATGCCATCCTGGTAGAGCTAGACTACTTGTGCACTGTTTCACAGTAGTAACCTAGCAGAATTAAATATTGAGGCACAGGAAGTGTGCTCTCATTGTTTAAGATTGTTTAATTGTTGTCATTCAACCACAGTGTAGTTATGAAAGGTGAAGAATTATATAAAATCAGTTACAGCACCAGTATACTCTTTTTAACTTTAAAAAAAAACAAAAAACTTTTTTTTAACTTTAACTTTTTTTTCTTTTTTTTTTTTTACTGTGGGTGCCAAATATCATTGGACAAGTAATCAACTCCAAGCTACTCTCCAATGCATCTATTAGAGAGTGAGTATAAAATAGTAAATACTTAAACACAAAAACAGTGGCTGTGAATGGGTGAACGAGGCATGTTGTATGAGAGCACTTTGAGTGCTCAGGTAGAGTGGAAAAGCGCTATAAAAGAACCAGTCCATTTTCTATTTAAGACATAAAGATAAGATTGAATATTCGGACATATACACTATTCACAATATAGGAAGGGTGAGACAAACACATCATAAAAACCACACCTACCAAGAACTTTTTCAAACTGCTCTTACCAAAAACAAACAAACAAAAACCTTTAAAGCACAAAACTGCTTAGTGTGCACATCTCTTATTTTCTTGTCTTTATGGTACAGTGTAATTTAGCTTGTCATAAGGCCTGTGCCTGGTCTTTATATAGCCTCGATGAAAAGTTTAAGACCATTGGAAAAATGGCAAAAAATCATATTTTGCATGTTTGGATCTTAACAAGGTTCCAAGTAGAGCTTCAACATGGAACAATAAGAAATGGGAATGAGACAAGACATTTTTGGAGCACACAATTTACTGAAAACAATGCTTAAACTGAAAAAAGCTGTTTTAAAGCTGATCAGAAGTTTAGGACCACATCCCTTTAAAAGGCCAAATCTGTGTGAAAATGTGGATTCATGAACCTTTGGGGATGGATGGCAAGGGAGGTTTACAAAATTGGACAAAAAGTTCCAAACAGTAGATACCTTTCGTGCTGCCGTCTTCACCACTTGGAGAAATGTTCCCACTCAGCTCATGGAAACGCTTGCATCACTGATGCTGCAATTAATTTTTGAAGTGATCAACAATAATGGTGGAGCTACTCATTAATGAGTTCATGTTTGGAGATCTGATTTCTGGGTTGGTGGGGGGAAGGCATGGGTTTTTTGGAGGTGTGTTCCTAAACGTTTGACCAGCTGTAAAATTATTATTGTTTTCAATAAATTGCATGTTCAAAAAAATGTTTTATCTCACTCCGGTTTCTTATTGTTGTGTGCTTAAAGCGCTACTTGGAACCTTGTTAAGATTCAACCATGCAAAATATGATTTTTTTTTTTTTTTGCCATTTTTCAAGTCGGGACTGTTTTAATGTTAGTTTTTCCTTAAACACTAACAAAACAAAGAGACCAAAGGATTTTCTTGGGAATGTTCTTTTACCCATCTGAGGTCTAAGTCACCACAGATGTTAACCCTAACCCTGCGCAAACTCTTTATCACAGAAAACAGATCCAACAGTGTGGATAATTTGAGATTTGTGTCAGAGTGATTATTTTCTTTGCTTGTTGATTTCCAAGACAAGGGAGAACAATTTATTAAAATGACATTTAATTTTTTTTGGATTTCCTAGGGATATGTTTAGAGGGGTTGGAGTCATTATAGATGACAGTGCTTCTAGACCTCAGAGGGTTAAGCAATTGCTCAATCGAAAAGCTTTTACCACAGCTTTAAATTAAACAATATGAATTCTGGCTGGCAGAATGTTTAGCATTGGTATTAAAAGGGTTTGTTTAAAACAGCAAAGCAGTAAAATTAAATTCACAGTGCCTTCAGTCAGTCATATTCCTCATGGCTCTATTCTAGCGCAACAAGTGTTTCTTCCTATGTGCTGCTGCAGGGCACAGGCATGGAACTGTGTTTGGGTATTAGTGGTGACACATGTAGACGTTCTGCTCTGGGCAATTTCTGAGCATTAGAAACTAAATTATCTTGCATTCCTGTGGATATCTATGGACGTTCAAAAGGGCTTGAGAGTTCAGTATGATCAAATAAGAACTATGGACTGTAAGGGTCAGTCCATCTATTAAGCTGCTTCTGTCTATTTTTCAGGTAACCTGCTAAAATGTGCATGTGTCATCTGTTCACACACAAACACACACAGACACACAGGATATGTTCCCATGTCCAAAACGTTATGCACATTCTAAACATCTGTATTTTGGGATAATTTGTTATAATTTGTAATTTGAAGCATGGCTGCAGTGTCTGATTCTTCCTCTCTATAATCTAAACCAATGCATCTGGTCGGATATTATATAGACAAACTCTTTACAATTTAACAGCATACTGGAACTGAATGAAAGAAGAAGGGAGACTTTTGTAAAGGTGTTTATATTTATCTAGGTAAGGCTCTAATGGAGTCCTGTTGGAATGGAATGACGTTAGCCAATAAATCTTAAATATTAATTTTTTTTTTTTTTAAGAACAATTTGAGTGCTCAGTTAGAATATAAAAGTGCTATGTAAGTGTCAGATTCCTTAACTGAGACTTTTGCTTTAATTTAAAAATAAAGGATATGGTGTTTGGATGTGGTGATGTTGAGGTGGATATTGACTGTGTAACGACATTGTAATAACCCCTACATCTTCTCCCTCATCATATTTTGTCATCTTATCATATTTGCAAAATAATTTCAGCATGTGACATTGCAGTTTGCGGTTACAGAAAGTGAAAACACAATTGCTACTCAGATCAGTATGTCATTCAGCAGAGTTTTAAGAACAATTTGGATAGCTGATGCAGAACATTTTGATACCAGTGTCAGTGTCTTCACCCAGCACTATTGTTAGAAAAATGGTGTTTGTTGTACCTGCTGGTTCCCATGGGAATCACTCTTATACATCTATCCATTTTACAACTTGTACTTACATGCATAGACTTCACTTGCTTCTGTCTCTGTTTATTTTGTCATTACTAAGACACTGTGAAAACAGTGTTGTCTTTTTGCTGACGATTACACACTATACCATTTCCTGTTATTTTTTATGGTGAATTACCTCATTGCACGATTCATATATATATCTATCTATATCTATATCTATATCTATATATATATATATATATATATATAATATAATATATATAATAATAGTATATATAATATAATATATATATATATATATATATATATATATATATATATATATATAATCATGCCATGGGGTAGAGAGTATATGTTATCAAAGTAAATATAACCAAAGAAAAAACAGAAAAACAATACAGCTCACCAATAGGAGTTAAGTCAAGGGTTAAAACTCAACAAAAGATCAACTTTATTTAAACCTAGAGTCAAGGCCACTGGTGTAACAAGGCCAAGTGTAACAAATGTGCTGATGGTAAGATGTTAATGTGAAATGTTCTTTACTGACTGTGGCAGGTTAATAATGGACATCAATGCCCATTAACTTGGGCACATGCCCTGTATGTAAAGTAAAATCTGACACCGGATTTTTAAAAAAATTGATTCTGAAAATTTTTATATTCTTCTAATGACAAAGAAATACAGCTCATACCCACAGGCAAGCATGAACAGGACAGTTTTTATCTGTGCAGTTTATTGTTTCAAATAAATAAGCCAAAAATGGTTTAAATTTGGTACAACATATTTATATTTTGGACTTTTTAATTATGTTAGCAACTAATACATTTTATTATCAGATTATAACTTTTATACATTATTATTATTGTGTAATAGAATGCAGCTCTTTTTTTTCTTTTTTTCTTTTTACAATTTTTATATATATATGTATGTATGTATGATATGCTTTGTTTTTTACACTCAAATAATTATAAAGCTTTTTTTTATTTTGTTGCCATTATCATCTTATACTCTACTTTTTTTCCTTATAAGATGGGAACAGTCAACCATAATCCTTTGTTAAAATAAATATAAAATGTTTCTTCTGTCCTTTCTGCTCGCTGTCCTCACACAAACATCCTGCCTGTCACACTGAGCTGATCATCCTGTAATGGCTGCTACTGCTTATTGTTCACATCCTGCTTTGTCTTCAGCGCCATTTTGACTCCGCGGGAGGAGGAGCAGCTTTGCAATCACGCACACACTAATGGCAGACACACTCATGGTTAACTTCACATTCACATTTTAATAAAGGGACGCCAATCAGGGATTAACTTCCATGTTTACATACTACAGCAGCAGGTGAGCCTTGCTATTCTTCCACTCACTGTCAGTAAAAAAGGCTACATTGTTTTTTAGCACTGCTGTTCTTGCTACTTTGTAATAATAGCTGCTGCTGGTGGTGGTGGTGATGGTGGAGGAGGGCCACGCTGTGCTAACCCTTAGCTTGTACTCAGAGAGCTAGCCGTGCTGAGCTAACACCTGATGAAGGCAAGCAGCTCCGGAAAATGTGTTATTTTGCTCCCATTTATCAAGGTTATCTCCATGTAAACACACTAGCTATACATAGTTTCCTAGGCTATAGTCTTTAAGTTGGAAAAACTAAACAAGCATTTTAGGAATTTTAACAGGTCAATTATTTAATCCTTATCTAATAAAAAAATAAATAAATTGAAACTGGAATTGAAATGAGAAATTTGAAAAGTGTATTGGATTCAATTGCTTTGGAGGTGGTTATAATGTATAAAGTATCCGTGCAAAAAACACAGCATGTATATAGGCTTTATATATAAAAATACAAATAATTAAAAATAGTTGTAATAAATAAACAATTAGAAAATTGTGTTGTAAAAAATTAATTTTGTAGGTTGTTGGTCTAAAAACGTTCTAACCTATTTAGTGTTGTCAAATAAATTAATCCATACTATGTGTTAGGGTTACACACATAAATGTGCTAATTTATAAATTCAGAGACTATAAAAAAAACATGGGGCACAGTATAAATGTTTGTGTTTTTATTATTATTGTTATTCCACTATGAAAATATATGTACAATAAATAATTTGGATTTTCACTATTAAAGAATCTCAATAAATAAACTAGTGTTTAAACCTCCGGTCATCAGCAGGGCTTCCCTCTCTCTGCGTCGTGCCGTTCAAAGAGAGAATTCATTCATTCATTGTCCCATTTGGATTTTGTCAAAACGGTACAGATATCTGCGCCTACAGACTCCGTGAACAGTTCCTGAGAAGCTTTTAAGAATCCATGAAGCTGCACCAGGATGAACTAGAGGAAGCAAATCCACAAACTCATAAGGATTGATTTACACCCCCCCCCCCCCAAAAAAAAAGAAGAAATAAATAAATAATAAAAAATAATAAAATTCCAAACCGAGAAAGTCAAGTACAAAAAATACATCCACATATTGTCATATTTTCAAAGGAGGGGGAAAAATCCTTTCGATGTTTTAAAGTGAAAAATTAATTGGATTTCTTTGAAACTATGATGCCCTCCAAAAAAGCAAGAAGAATATGTAAAAAAAAACCCAAAAAAAACATATTTTAATGGAGAAAGGTTTCAGGAATGTTGCCGAAAAGCTTTAATATTCTTTTTTTTCTGTTAAATAAATAAGTGTTGTGTCCTCTGCTGGATTTCTCATTAACGCAGGCCCCTCTGCCCACTGCCCCACTCGCTTTTATTTGACCCTACTTTCAATTTGTGTCGAGGTCTCAGAAGTTGAGGTGCTGCAGGTCTATGGTGCACAGTGTGCTTGTGAACAGATCGAAGTCCTCTTCTGAGAAATCCACAGGGCTGTCCAGGGTGCTCTGCAGGCTGGGTGACAGGCAGGGGTCCCCGGCGAAGAAGGTGAGGTCGGGTAGGGTGGACGATGAAGATACGGCAGAAGGAGCAGATGAAGCTGTGGGTGTAATTGAGGAGTCCTGCTGCTCGGGAGCTGCTGTTAATCCAGGCACGGATTCGCTCAGCTGCATCAGGCCCGGGTTGTCAGCAGAGTTGGTGACCGCCAACGCCGGCGGAGAGTGACGAGCCGTCGCAGAGTCAGAGCACCCCGATGCCGTAAACAGCGGTGGCCGCTCGGGGATACTCAAACGGTCTCCCTCCTCTGGTGTGGGCTGTGCATTGTCCCCGCTGTCATTAGCGTAGGCGGCCGAAGATGGATTGCCGCCTCCCGGCTCTCCCTCCGAGGCAGTCTCCCCTGTGCCAGATGCTTCCAGAGGCTGGCTTGAATACGGGGAGGAGGCGTCAGCGCCTTCGAGCGGCTCAAAGCCTCCCGTGTCGCTGGATTCATGGCTTCCTCCGCTCCCGTGCGTGTTTTGCCGCTTATGTTTCATCCGCCGGTTTTGGAACCAAACTTTCACCTGCCGTTCGGTTAGATCCAACAGGGCGGCAATCTCTACTCTCCTGGGCCGGCACAGGTACTTGTTGAAGTGGAACTCTTTCTCCAGCTCCAGCAGTTGCGTGTTGGTGTAGGCGGTGCGCAGCCGGCGGGAGCCTGCTCCTCCAGCGTCTAGGCCCGCCTGACTCGGGTCTGGACAGGAACAAAGACAATAAATAAAACCCCATATATATATATTTTTTTTTTTCCTGCAAGAAATACGCTACTTCGTCGCCGAGCTCACCTTGGCTCTTCGCCTGTAATAAAAAAGAACTAATACTAATATTTTAAAAAATATACCTTCCACTTATAGTAGCAACCGTCACTCAGAAGAGTGAAAGATAACTATGTCATCAATGAAAGTGTGCTTCTGTGTCTTGTAAATCAGCGAGGGCTATGAGATTCTGCCTTCTGTGATCAGAGAGGAACACGAATAAATCACGGAGCTAGAAGGAAATGCGTGTGGAAATGTGGAATGTGGCGGTATTTGTCAGAAACACAACTGAAAGCTCGATTTGATTTTTTCGTACTTCAGAAAAGAAGGCAGAAAATTTGCCGAGAAATTCCCATTAAAATTGATACGAGGTAGATTTCTAAATGTGTGGGGATAAGAATGGAGAACTGGAATTTCTTTCTTTCATTATTTCATCGATTTGTTTGTTTGCTTACTTATTTATTTGCAAAATTATTTATTTATTTTGAAAAATGCATTGACTGTTAGAGAGTTCAGTGTGAGAGATAGAAATAACCTGAATCCCACAAAATCAGATAGTGTGCAGTGCGTTTCCTGTGGGGACGAAACCTACACCCCCCACCACCACCTCCACACCCAAACGTATTTTGTCCTTATCTCGCCATTATTTTTTCCCACCTCCATCCAACATGGCGACCTTCTCATTTGTGTTATGAATCTATAATAACGTGACCATGCTGCTACTACTGCACATCGTCCAAGAAGGTTGAAAGCGATATAGGCTATAGCAAATATGTAAGCGATGAACATGAAATTAAAAAAAAGAAGAGAAATAAAAAAAACCTCTCGTGTGTGTTTTTACGCAAGACAAATAATTATACATGGAATTAATACATATTCGATTCTCGAAAGTTCTGAAATTATTTAGTGCCTATGTAAAAGATCTGCCCTCAGTATGGCTGGCGTGCACGTATTGATCCGCACTGACAAGGATTATCTGTAAGACGTTAATGGGTTGTTTAATGCATGATGAAAGAGTGTGCAAAGCACTGCAGCATAATGCAGTAGTCTAGATATGGCTTCCCTGTTGACACAGCGCTGCACAAAACACACACAAACACACACGGAGGGGGAAAAAGACAATGTCATTCAAGTATATCCACGCAGGGTGTAATAACTGTTGGAAATGTGATGCGAGTAAAAAAATAACAGAACATGCTGCACACTCTCTTACTCACTACCACACACATGCATGCAGCTATACACGCTGTTACCCGGCATCCCACCATACCGACCTGTGGGTGACTCGATGCCCGCCGAAGCGTACCCAGAGGCAGTTGACGACGGGGAGGATGAGGCGGGGGGGATGATGGATCCGGTACCGCTGGAGTTGCTCCCTGGCTTGGGGCACTTCTTGTATGATTTCTTCTCCTTCATCCAGGGGAACTCGTGGGCAATCGGGCCGGTCGGGGTGACCGTGGCCGGGGCGGGGGCCTGGCCGGTCGTGTATGGCTGCTGGGCGGCTCCGTGATGCGTCTGGAGGCCATTAGTGGAGGAGGCTCTCCGGTTCTGCTGGCTTCTCGCAGCTGGTCTCGGCTGGCTGGCTGTGCAGGGGCTGAAGCTGGGGATGGTGTGCTCAAAGGGAGGCGGAATTACTGTCGACTCCTTGATTGATGAAGTTTGAAATGACTCCAGGACGGCGGGGAAGGACGTCAGGCACTCTGCTAGGGACGGCTGGCTGTTTATGAAACCGATCTCCCTCTCAAATTCAAAATTCATAGCTCTCTCAAACGGGCTTTTACCCCGAAACGGCGATACCCTCCGAACAGCCCCTTCCCCAAAAATAAAAAAAGAAGAAACAACAACAAAAACACATACACGCACGCACCCTTGCACACGCACGCAACACACTATGGCTTCACAAAAAAATCAACTGAAAAAAAAACGCACGAACATGTAGGTTCCCGACCGCAATGGCGTAAACACCGTGGCTATATAATAATTGTGTATATTGGTGATATTACTAGCGTGTGGGGACCTGGGTAGTCTAAACTGAAGAACTATGGGGCGAAATTGCAGCCAGTTCCTGGCCACGTGATCCAAATCAGCCAATCCTGGACCCAGGCCAGGCGGCTGTGATGGCTGTGGGAAGCAGCATTATTATTTTTTTTCCATCAAATGTCGTGTCAGGATACTACTTCGCAGGGTAGCTGCCATTGTTGTATTTTAACAGGGCGTGAAAAAAAGCCCCGATACGGTGGCCATTCGCCATGTGCGCAGTGTGGGCGACTGGCCGGCGCATCCAGGCCCGGTGATGCTGCACAAACAATAGAGCATCCTCTTCTTGAGCATGTTGTCCCCGTCTTCTGGGTGATGTGGTGACGGTTAGGTGTATGGAGCCGGCCAGCACCGTCTACAATATGTCTCCTGTTTACAACGCGCTGCTCATTAATCTTAGAAGGTGTGACAGAGGGTGGAAATGTCACGCTTAGAACATTCTGAGAGTTTTTTAGGTGGCGCAGCAGCGCACGAAGAGTGGACGATGAAGATTTGTGCTCAGCGGTAGTGCAGAGGGAACTGTTTACAAGAGCATAGCTTAGATTTGAGGACAGACAGTGAGGGGAGCCTACTGATGTGTAAGTGTGCGATTTTTATATCTAATAGATATCACGTTTACGTAGTGGTGTGTATGAGAGGGGAGGAAACTTTAAACAAGGTCTAAATATAATCTTACCCTAAAATAACCTTTTCAGAGAGGCTCCAAAATTCTTCTTGCAAGATACCACGGTTCCTCTCCCACCCTCTCTCCACGGTGTTAAAATGTTCGCCGTGTTTACGCAGAGGGAGAGGGAGAGTTCACAGCGAGGTCGCTTCACCCAGCTGGGGAAAAAGGAGAGAAAGCTACTCTAATTCTTATGATAAAAAGAATACAGCAGCAGTATAAATGGTAACTGTAAGTGAGAGTGGCCTTTAGACTCAACAGGACGCACATGTAGATTTTGCGAGAGATCAAGAAGCGGTCATTTGTTTAGCTGGGAATATTTTGGGGAGGGCCCGAATAGCCCCGAGTGGAAGAAAACGAAGTGCGGTGATCAATCTTTCTCTCGCTGCAAAGAGTCTGACAGCAGCCTCTCTCTCTCTCCCTAAATAACAAGGAAAAATCCACCCTCACTCTTTCTCTTCCTTTCGGGGCTCGATTCGACGTATTATAGATATGACTGAAATAAAAGACTGAAAAGTTCTTAGCT
>NW_024582851.1:260464-276878 GCF_018398535.1 Haplochromis burtoni | reverse complement strand
CCCCCGCCCCGTTTCTTTCCAAGTCGCTTTGCCTCACCCCCAGGCTCTAAGAAAGAGAAAAAGGCAGCAAAAAGGCAGAAATGTGTGTGGGAGGAAACGCCATTGAGCGCAGGCAGTGAATAGGCCGAGGCTGTATGGGCACAGAAAACACAAGCCCACAAGGCAGACACAAGTTGCTGAGCGAGCAGCGTTCATTCTCTCTCTTTTTTAATTTAATTATTTTTTAATAATATATATGAATGTATATTTTTAAAATTTTGATAAAGAATTGGGAGTTTATATGAAGAAAACGTTTTTCCACATGCCAGTAAAGACCTGAAGAGCGTGGATTGGTCGACTGAAGATGGGAACGTGTAATTTCTATTTTATTTTATTTTATTTTATTTTATTTTATTTTATTTTATTTTATTTTATTTTATTTTATTTTATTTTATTTTATTTTATTTTATTTTAATAACGCTTTTAGCAATCGGTTATTTGATTATTATTATCAATTGATTATTACGAAAATACATTTTTAGTTAATCCACTGACAATATTAACATTTTATTTGTTTATCTCAAATACAGTTTTTCATTAATATTATTTGAGATTTTGATTGGCCTAAAGCCCAATTTCTGGTTAAATATGTAACGTGAGAAAAGACTCGGTAACTTCAAATTTTTCATAGTTCACTAATGACCAGGTTGTTGTACTTTTCCTTCTTTTAAAACTACCAATACTACAGTAAACACATTTCTAATTCAATCATGACCGTACAAATACTATTTGCAGTATAGCATTTCTGTAGTCAAATAGTTCAATACTGGATGATAACACGATAACGGCTTTGTCACATCTTCTGTCTAACAAAACACATTAAAATCAAAAGATTCTAAGTGGAGAAATGTGCGTGTTTACATAGCTGTGAGTGTGCTACACTAATAGCTGGACGATTTTCAGTAGTGCCTGCGCTGCTAAAGCGGATCCGAGCTCTCCGTCTGTTTTTATGAGGCAATAAATTAGATCCAATCTCTGCTTATAGGTGTTTTTATTGTCTGTTAGTCCAACGGAGATGTAAAGGGAAGTGCGGCCATTATTTATGGGAGTCTGATTTATGTCTCAAGTTTTATGTGGCTCTCAGCCCTCCAAGCACGCGGGTGCGAGAGGGAAAGAGAGAGAGAGAGAGAGAGAGAGAGAGAGAGAGAGAGAAGAGGGGTGGGGGTCGATCACGTGATAGAGCCGAGGCGCAGTCCTCGGGGCTTTTTTAGTCATAAACACACAGCTGACACATAGCTGAGCTGCATGCAAGATGAGAAATCTTCAAAGAGGAAAGCATTAGCCACAAATGCCTAAGAGAGGGTTTGTTGAAAATATTGAAACTGCTCTATGGGTATACATAGCTTGCACAACTCCAGCAACCTCCTAGTCAGCTTCATTGTTCCTATAGCTGTTGTTTGGAGTTTTCACTCACTGGATTTCAGTATTTTTGCACACTAGCCAGTATTTTCTGTTGACTGATTAACATCCTGAGGTGTCAGAGCGCTTATCTGTCTTTTGATTTAAAGCTGGGGGCATTAAATTAGCATCAGAAGATTTCTTCGTCACCTTGGAAAAGTGGTAAGAACAACACTAAATAAATAAGTATATGCATACATACATAAAAGGAATGGAAAATTCTTAGTATTGGTACTGCGTCAAGCCAAATTGTTACTTAATTTGGATAAACACTGATACCTAAGGAGAGCTGCAGTGAAGCAAAATAAATCAAATTGTTTGGCCTGGCTACTGAATACTTTTCACTCAACTGCCTTCCTGCTATAAAGTGATCTTCATCATTGCAGTAATGACTGGATTCAGCACACCAAAACTGAATGTTTTCTTCACCACTAGTGACAATAATCACTGCTGAACACGTGTCAGAAGCCAAACTGCCAGAGGACAGCTAACTGATCATGACACAAAAATGCATCTGACTAAAGGGACTGGTGCTCATTCTTTTATTCAACTTTTTGAGCCCATAGAAAAAAACAGCTGCCAGAAGAAAACAAAAACTCAAAACACATTAGTACAGTATCTGGTGCTTATTTTTCAGGTTTTGTAGGAAAAGTTTTTGTACTTTAATATTAATCCCAACCTTAAGACCACCTGATATTAGCAAAAAGGATGGCTGCTGCTGCTATCCCAGCAATTAATACCAGACAACAACTAAATAGCAGAGTAATAGGTGGTGATTTATACATTTCCTATTCTTACAGTGGTATCAGATAATAAAGCCCTTCTTCTCTCTAGTTTGTACAGCAAAGCGAAGCAGCGAGAAGGTTTTCTGAAAGCTAAAGGTCTTTTCTTTTTTGGACAATTCTGTAAGTTCTCTGACTGTGATGCTTTATCCTCAGACACCGACCCAGTATTCACTACTGGCACCAGAGTCAGGTCATCTCTGAATCAGAGACAAGCTGTTTGAACTAAGTCACGGCCACACCTAATCTGTGGTTTATGAGCAGCGTTTGTTTCTATATTATATCTACATTATATATATTCTATACTATACTAACTATCTATCAAATTTGACAGTCAAATTTCCAATCTGATTTAACCTTTTGACACTATTATGCACTCTAGAGGCTTTTGAAACAAGTACCAAGTCCTATTATGAGTTTCTGAGTTCAAGTTTTTACTTTCATCTTTAAAAGTATTTTTATGCATATTTATTTCATTTAAAAAATTGGTAGTTTTTAGTACGGAATCTTACAGAATGCAGTGAAAGACTGATGGGATGGTGAATGTTTAACTTCTAATTCTTACTGATTGAGATTATAACTAATGCAACAAAAGTGCTGTTTAGACTGTGTGAAGATTTAGCTATTAAAAGGTCAGGACTGTTGCTCCAATCTTAGTAAAAACTGTTTGTTGTATGGAATGATACAAACACTCATATCACTGTCTCTTAACACATACAACACAAAGTGCCTTTAACCAACTAAAAAGTCTAGGTTAATCATAAATACATTTCTGAGTTCATCTTTTATAAAAGCACCTAAAACAATGATTGTATTATTGTTGAATTGATGAGTTATTGAATTAGAAAGCAAATTTACTTGGAATTTTACTTTTATTTGACACCTTTCCTAAATACTGCACATCTAGAAAAAAGCCAGTAAAATCCATTCCTCTTTTGTGTTGACATTTTTGAGGCACTGTGTTTGCGTTATCTAAGTAAAATAACAAGCATGACTTTCACACATGTCAGTATCTATGAGATTTGTGTTTTAACTGCTTATTTGTGTGGTGGCTTTAAAGGTTTTAATAGGTTGAAGAATTTTCAATCATACTGAATATGTTGTGATAATCAACATTCTACATAAATATATATATAATCATAGCAATTGTAACTTTAGCTTAGCAACAAATCTCCTATTTGTAAATTTGATATTTCATATTAACCCAAGGAAATCCAGCATTCGTTTGACCATAATAATCAAAATAAGAGGAGCAGGATTCTCTGCTGATACCTTCACTGTGATAGTAGTATTCTGCTTGTTTTAACATTATCTGATGCTGACTTTTGAGTCTTTTTTTTTTTACCAAAACAGCATGAATCAAGCTTTACACTCCTGTGATTCTTAAAACACTGAGGCTAGCGCTGAATAACATAACATTTTATTAAAGAATTGTTCAACATTCAACTCTCTCAACAGTGAAAGAAAAAGGATCTACAAAGGACAAAAGAAGAACTTGTTTTTTCTCCAAAAAGACTTGTTCTTTTTTCCATCTAATAGTTAGTCTATATTTTCCCACTATGCATGGGTGGTTCAACAATCCCCACACTTGCCTTTTCCCCTGTACAAGCCAGGACATTTATGTACAAGGGTCAGTATAGGAACATAAAAACTACTAATTTTCTTCTAAAATACAAGAACTAAAAAATGTAACTTTAGTACAATGGACAAGAAGAAACAATGTTTTTTTTCTTTCATAACAGGTAAATACTAAAAAAGTACAGTATTTTTTCTCGATATAAATACATGAAGGATAAATAATAGTCATACAAAACAGAAAGTCTTTTTTTAAACTGGCTATAACAAATAAATATTTTATATGAATGTTCACTTGAACACACATTGGCAAAAGACGCTTTGATTGGAGGGCCTTTCGTCTTCAAAATAAGATTTCATTATTATTATTATTATTTTTATTTTTATTTTTTTACCGTTAACCATCAAAATGTAAACTCTAAGTGCAACAATGATGCCCAGATGTGGCAAGCTTTTGTGTAAATCATGCACTTTTAAAAACAAAACCAGGGATTCACTTCCTAAATATCAGCAAGTTTAGAGAGAGTCGAGTGCACACTGCTTGTGTTTGTTCCACACTGCATAGGCTCTGTGTGCACTGTATGCACTCACTGATGGTTCAAGCAAATAAACCCAGTAGTTTTAAAAATGTGTTTTACACAGCAGCTCTGACTTCTGGGACATGCATTTCTTGTTCAAATATATACCCTGTATCCATGTTAAAAGTCAAGATATGTGAGAACAAAACAACACAGGAGAAAGTGTGGACTTTTATGCATCAGTGTCCTCTATTGTAAGTTAACTCTTCCAAAGTGATAAAGAGAGAGAAAGAGAGAGCGAGAAAGAGAGAGACAGCAATGATATACCTCAACATAAATAAATAATATTCTCTGCTCTTTCGCATTTACCCTGTGTCAATAATGTGCTAAAATAAGGAATTTTAAATGTTTCTTCCATATCCTCTCGTGTGTTTGTTTGAAGGTGTCAACAGCTGGCGTACCCTGGCTATGGAGGTGTGTTGATGAAACATTGCTAGCTTAGCACTGCTGTGTGTGCATGAAGGTGTGATTAGCTAAAGTAGCTTAGCACAGATGTGTGTCGATGAGTACTTTAGCAATTGAGCTCATAGCTTCTTAAACCCTGTTCGAGCGATAGGTAGGCTGTCCATGTGGTGATGGATGTGTGTGTATGTGGTTGGGAAAGGGGGTGGAGGTGGTGATGGTGGTGGTGGGGGGGGGGGTAGTCTGTGGGGAACTGTGGGAGGTTTTGCCTCCTTCTGAACCCATGTGCTGCTGCCATAGACAAGAGACAGTGGGTTAGTAAAGACTGGGTCTGAGATAGTTATACAGCAGGAGCCAGAAAGGGACAGTGACCGTCGAGTGGTTTTTGCAGGAGAAGATGTGTTCTGCCAGCTCCAGCTATATATTTCTGCTCTCCATTTCACTCTGTCTCCTTCTTTTCTCTCTCTCGCAAGCTGGTATAGAGACAGAGTCCTCCACATAGCTCAACTTGGCTGACGACAACATGTGTTGTCTGAAGGGGAAGAGAACTCAGCACCATAAATCTAACCACCTTGTTAACTGGCCATTAAAATTTCAACCATTTCATTTAGAAGGGGGAGAGCTGCGTTCATATATGTGTCCTATTAAGTATCAAAGTACAATTTTAGACTAAATGCTACCTCCAAAAGACTCCTTTTAGTACACAGTAGCTAAACTACTCCAGAATTTGCTGTGCTCACGTGCCCAACATACACACGCAATCACTCCTCACCCCACTTTCTACTTGAAAGGCTAAAAATAGAAACATAACTAAGTTCTCAGTTTTTTACAGTATCAGGAGACCTGTATAGTCTGGGAAAGCATTATATTAAATTATAAAATAAATTAGTTTTAATAATGTTGTACTTATTGCTAAGTGTCTTAAATTCAAAATTTTTAGGGTTTTTTTATGCTGTTTTGAACAAATCTTCCTGATTTTTTCTGTGCGAACATGGTGGTTTTTTTATTTGAGTCTCAATCTGACAAATGACTATACAATGGTGCTCAGCGTGGATCCTGTCATACCAAACAGCTGCCAATGTATCTCTGCACCAGTGCCATAAGACAAGCTCCTTGATATGCATTGTCTGCAGCAGCAAAGAGCAGCATGGGGACTGAATGTACACCTGACCTCTCCCTACAATACACCTCATTTCCATGGGGCTGTGGAATACTGTGTAGATGGGTTCATTTTTAAAATGACTATACCACTAAAGTAAAAGTTAAATGTTTAATCAAAGTTCAAATATGATTCAATATGGTTTAAAATTTGTGTTACTTAATTTCCTGTATGCGGCACATAAAGTTAGAGCAATAGACATTATACTAGTTAGTTTAATAAGTTTGAAAAATCTATTTTAAAAAAGAGTTTGCATTATAATACACTGCTGTTGTTTCCAGCACTGGATATGCAGATATGCCTTTCATCAAGTTATTTGACAATATGAAAGGTTTGGGTTCATCTGTGATACTCGATACTGCTGTCTTTTTAAAATTAAATTACCTGCTGTTTCAAGGTAGCACTGAAAGGTCTCGTCTTAATCAGATTTAGTGGAGCTCTTTATGAAGGCAGTGAAAACAGGGCGGTGGCAGAACGCTACCCAACACTGGCTGTTCCCCTTTGTGACTTCAGAGCTCAGGACAAACCACTGGACGGCCCCTGTGAGTCTTCTTTTGCCTCTCATGCTATCCTGCTGCAGCACTAGTCTCCCTATGTGTAAGTCTGTTTGTGAGCCATGATTTGTTCGATGTGGTCTTCACTTTTTTGTATGTTGTCATTTTGTTCCAAACCTGCTACAGGTGAGTGAGCTTGGGTGCTTCCTGGATTCTGCCCTGAGTCGAGGTGTGGTGTGCCGACAGTTCGGTGTATGTCGGGTGTGTAGGTGGGTCACAGGGACCCGGGGGACCCCCTCCACCCACATGGTGCTGGTTGGCAGCTGACATGGGCCCTGCGCCATTGTAGTCCATGGTTTGGTGGTGGGGTGGGGTGGGGCCGAGGTGGTTAAGCCCATACATGGAAGGCCCTGAGCCAGGCATGGGTTCCACATAATTAGCACCCCCCACATAGACTGGACTGGCCTGTATATTGGTGGGTGTCCCATAGCCAGCACTATTAGCCTGCACTAGGCTGTGGTGGGGATGGGGATCACCATAGTCTTGTTCTGGGGTGCCATACTTCTGCTGGGGGGGGCAGCCCTTCATGGGGACATTTGAATAGGCAGTGGACATGGAGTAAGACACTCCTTGGTGGGGCTTGCCAAAGGATGGTGGAGATGGCGCGTCATAGCCTGTGCTGCCTCCTCCACCTCCCCCTCCCATTGGGTGCATTGAATTGAGAAAGCTGGCAGAAGACTGCAAGGGCAGAGGAGGAGAGCCTGTTGGTGAGGGCCCTCCAGAGCTGGAACTCAGGCCCTTGTTCTTCTGGTCCTTCTTGTACTTCATGCGTCGGTTCTGGAACCAAATCTTGATCTGGCGTTCTGACAGGTTGAGCAGGTTGGCCATTTCCACGCGTCGTGGCCGGCACAGGTACCGGTTGAAATGGAACTCCTTCTCCAGCTCAACAAGCTGGGCACTGGTATATGCTGTTCGAGCCCTCTTAGATGATGCTGACGAGCCACCAGTTGGACTCTTCTCCCCGCTGCTGCCACTCTCAGCTCCTCCTGATGCTGACAAGAGAACAAAAAGTGAAGGTGAGAAAACATGAGGGCATAGCCACCCACAGAAAAATACCTGGTTGACAGTGGAAGAAAGGCAAGAAACCAAGGATATTTAAAAAAGAATGTTGGCATCTTAAGAAGGTAAAAGCTGAGAGATCGAGAAAGGTAGAGAGAATATAACATAATCAGGCTGCATGCTGAAGGAAATTAAAAGCATTCAGGTTCTTAATAAAGCAGAGGGGGGGGGGGGGTCTAGCAGGCCGACTGAATCCCTTGATATTAGTTGTCAACACTTCATAACAGTGGCAGTTATTAAGCTGTGGAGGCCCCAGTGCTGGCCGAGAGAAGCTAAATTGCATCTTGGCTGGAAAGACAAACCCCCCACAGCAACACCAGCTGCAGCACAAGGACTCATGAGCAGGAACTGAGGTTGACCTGCACTCACTTCAATTTGCTTGCCAGGAAAAGTCAAACTTCTCATCTCATTTATGTCATTATAACAGTGAATTCTAATAGAAACAGAAAGTTGTTTAGAGAAAAGGGATTGAACACATGCATATTTGATAAAGACCTGTTTCCTATCATTTTCTCTCCCAGGAAGTACATTTGTGGATCCAGTGAAGTTATGAGACAACTAGTGATGAAAGTGAAATAGCTTGAGTCTAAAGTTATTTTCTTTAGCTCAGAATTTTCCATATGGCAATGAACTCCTGTGCTTTTAAAACTGTAGTACCTGATAGTTAAACTAAAACAGTAACACAGGATAATCCGATAGCTTCAACCTCTTTTTTTTCTATCTTGAGTTTTTGATTATGTTATACAGTTGCTCAAAACAACATAAACATTGATAAACAGTCTAATCTCTTTTCAGTTTTTTGTCTGGTCAGCTGAAATGTTTTTGAATATGATTATCACACTCATATTCATTTTTTTCTGAATGATAACAACCAAATGAAATAACATATCTGTCTGCCTCAATGACTGTGTTCTTTTCCCGTTATCAGACATGCTGATGGTATTCAAATTTATCATCCAGATGCTAATATCTTCCATTTCAAATGTCTGTTCATCATTCTCTCACCCTCTCCTTGAAAATCTATTTATCTGTTATCATACATGACATTTAAATTCTTCCTGTTAATATCTTTCTATTAAAGTGGCTTTTCAATGAGCAACAAAAATGAGGAGAAGGAAGAAAGGTGAGCAATCGGAAAGCAAATCATTTTCATGGAGTGATGAAAGGAGAAAGAAGTGCAGGATAGGGAGGAGGTGGAAGAATGAAGAGAGGTATAAGCTACTCGTTGCAGGTTTGTGGCAGCGTGTTGATAGACTATATTTTTACCTTAGTGATGTCTTTAGAGAAGTTTTTAGTCTTACTTGATAAGAAAGTCATCTCAGGATAGCCTGCCAAGGTTTATGTAACTTGCTTAACTATTATTCTTTTCCTAAGATTTGACACTAATTCCCAGTAAAACCAGGTATTTGTCATCTCTGAATGTCTGCAGAATTTTCCAGTTCAGTCAAATATGAATAAATATACCTTTTGTTATTCTTGTAATTCTATCTATCAATTTCGAAACAGTCAAATGTTTAATCTAGTTATTAGAAAATACTTTCTCTGTATTTATGTACAAATTTTGTAGAGTTAGGTAATAAAAATAATTCATTTGGTCTAAAAAATGTCTTGGCTGCCAAGGTGATACATTCTCTCTGTTGAAAGAGTGTAAAGATGTATTGCAGGAATTAAATATATTTCATATAATTACATATAGTTTCAAAGTCTCAAAACATAATGTTTACAATTTATGCCGATGTACCTGAACAAACAGATTGCTTTTTCATGACTGCTTCACATTTTGTCATTGAAATTTGACTAGCCTAACAACTCCATCCCTGACAGGTTCCAGAAGATCAATGCAAATTCCAACTGTTGTTCATCAAGAAGTAGTTCCAGGATATGACTGTAAAACTGCACAATGTTGTTTTTACAAAATACAACCTTTTTCTTTCCTGACTTTTAAAGGTATAGTTGCTCTTAACAGAACCACGCCAGCTGTTTCTTCCTGCTTCAAGTCTTTATTTTAACTACGGGCTAAGTCTAATTCATCACTGGTGTTGACCGTAACCATGCAAACATTTCATTTTTGACACATCACAGAACATGGATTTTCTGCTGCTAATAGAAGTAAATGGGTTTTCCTCCCTTTTCATGTATTTTACTGAACACTTCTTTTAGTTTTCAATATTGGCCAGACAGTTTTACATTAGACCTTTAGCGTCTTTTACTAATGGAAACAAACTAAAGCTGGAGCTTACGTAACCATTCTGTTGGTGAACTGGTCACTGAAAATACTCAGAGATCAATGGCTTTAGTAAAATCCACTTACCAGCTACACTATTAACTACCAAAATTAACTAGAACTACAATAAACTCAGTCACCAGGTACAGAGAGAGAACAAAACAGGCGGCTACTAGTCCCTGTCTCAGCTAGTGCCTGTGGGAACCTGGCTTGCCATAAGAGCCTAAGAAACCTTGTAAATTCTCTGGGGATCTGATGCTGGAAAGAGGATGTTGATAAGAGAGGTGAGGAAAGAGGGATGCGGGATAATAAGAACAAAGATGCTAATGAGGAAGGAAAATGAAAGAGGAAAGGAAGGACTGGGGGAGCCAGGGAAAGCAATAATGAGAGATACAAAGAGGTAGGCTGTGCTGTAACTGTGGTGCTCCATGGGGGAAATCAAAGCAAAGACAGAAAGACCGACAGAGACAGGTGTATTGGAACACACCATTGCCAGAGTTGTTGCTGGGTGAACAGTTTTTCTGCTTAGTCGTCTGACGACACTCTTTCATCCAGGGAAAAATCTGCTTGGCCAGGGTTGGGTTGGGCGGCAGTGAAGAGGATGAAGACGATGTGGAAGATGATGTAGAGGAGGAAGAAGTAGATGACTTATTGGTGCCTGATTTAGAGAGTGAGGAGGACCCAGTACTGCCACCTGGCTGCTGAGCCCCAGTATTACCGTTGCTGGGGTTGGGGGGAAGTGGAGGGGACACTTGGGAGCCAGGGTGGTGCTCAGGTGGCAGACTGGGCCGCATGCAGCTGCCATTCAACTCCTTGGTCTTGGCTAGCTGCTGCTGCTGGTGGCCACCATTACTGCCCAGTGACTGTAAAGAGCAGGCAGAGCGCTGGTATGAATCCACATCCAGATGGGTAGCCGACTGGAAGATCGGCTGGTGGTGAGACGCTGGGACCGGGGCATCATAGCCCCCGAAGCCGTTGGCGGCTGCTCCTGCTCCCACTGCTGCCCCCTGCACTGGGTAGGATGAGTAGCCACCAAAAAGTGTTGAGGAGTTGTCGTAGTATGTTGTTTTCTGCATCTCTGTGAGAAGTGGCGGCGTCTTCTTGTGCTCCGGTCCTTATTGAGAGCCACTGCCGGAAGACCATTTGGTACCGGGGGTCACGTGACGGTGTCTCTCCAACGGTCCCCTGCAACCTGACCTAAAAGGTTAGGAAGAGACAGAAAAAAATAAATGAGAAAGATAAATCCATCTTCCTTGAATGAAAGGCACCATGACGTGAATAGAAACCACTGCTTTTCTTTCCACAGCCCCCATCCCCCTCCCTTTGCAGGCCAGTGCACAGCCTGCAGATGCTCTTCTGATCTCAGTGCACAGCCTTTCTTGTACAAATGCACACACACACACACACACACTGCTGGGTGGGTCAGTTATTTAATGTTGCAATTTCTGTTTAAATTGTAATTAACTGCAGTTTTTATTACTGCTATAGTTTGTTATTATCAATAACAGCCATTAATCTGTAGTTGTAGATTAATGGCTTTTATTTTTTTATGATTTTAACCAATTATTTTCTGCTTTTATGCAACGAAAATTACGCAATTTACTTAGATTTGTTTTTAAACAGAATAAATTAAAATCCATCATCATACAATTTAAAGATATGTTGGTTCTTCTTCCATACATTCCAGAGATATTCGTTATTTTTGAAGTTTTCCTAATAAAGAATTACCCTCAAAAGTGTGCTGTTATTCGGGCTGAAAACGACATTTTATGTGTAATGGTGGCAGTGGACACGGCCCATATCTATTTTCCTTTGTGACTGATGTAGGTAGTCTATTTCTGTCAACCTCTACTTTCCGCCTGTGATTTACTGTGCTCTCTCTGCTGTTACCTCACTTGTCTTCACTCACAGGAATCCAAGCGGAAAGGATTTTTGTTTCACCAGGGTTTTTTCCCCCATAAAAAAAGAATCTATCTATCTATCTATCTATCTATCTATCTATCTATCTATCTATCTATCTATCTATCTTAAACGGAGAAAAAAGTAACAAATATTCATAATGACGAAAATTATTTAAAAGGTGAAGTATAGGTTAGAACTCGGATCTCAGTATACAAGTAATCCCTGTGATAGTTTTATGTATTTACTGATTTATTGATTGATTTATCGTGACGTAAACAGTAAATGGAAACATATTATAAAATGTAATTGCGCTCAACAATATACGATTTATATTGTTTTTTGCAAAAAAAAAAAAAAGACAAGACAAGAAAGAAAGGAGGCTCCCGGCAGAAATTTCACTAGTCAACAATCCATGAGGGTTAAGCGGTCAGAATGCTCAATCACGGCGCCTTTAGTTAAAAAGAGAGGAAGAGAGAAAAAAGGAAAGGAAAAACAGCAGGGTTAGCCTCCACACACTCTATCTTGCGCTCACCGCTGGTGTGGGCCTGTGGCCGTAAAAGGCCGGCTTGACAGACACGAGAGAACACCTGGCATTCGTTTCTTCTGTGGAGATAAACTGTCTGACGCAGAAAAGAGGAGATGAAGCAGCTCTTCCATTACACACAAGCTGAGCAGCGCTAGCACTAGCTACATCTAAAACTAGGCCTACTGGGGCTTTCCAAGTTAACCTTACCAGTATTTTAACCTGGCTCTCGGCTCCATATTGCAACAACGGCTCACTATTATTAGCCATCTCTTTTATTTCGCTCTAATGTCGAAGATATTTTTGTATTAGCCCTGCTATAGTGGATCTCGTTTAGGAGAAATGTATAGAAAAAAATAAGGTTTAAAAAAAAAAAAGAAAAGAAAAGAATTTGCTAAAGCACGTGCGAAGGTAAGACGATACATTAGAATGACAGATACCAGGCCCGAGCTTCATGAAAGCTGCACCGAAAATAGGATTGTGTATATCGAAGTCTACTTCATATACTGATGGTTCTGCACACGGTATATATAAAGCACAGGCCTGAATGATATATCGCCAACATAACTGAAGATACTAGAAGAAGGAATTGGAGATAGTAATGCTATCAGCGTGATAACAACAAAAACCATAAAATTTGTTTTATTGATATCTGTCTTCTACCAGTAAAACCAAGAAATCGCAGTTCAGTCACCAATAACTTTATAGATTGGTAAAATTATGCTAAAATAATATAATTCACTTTTCAACTATTTTAAAATGTGTTCCCATTTTTTTTTCTCAAAATCAAATAGTCCAGCCTTTCTCCGGCTCTCAGCACGTCACACATGTCACCCATTTATCTTTCTAGTAGACAACCTGGAATCCTAATTATTTACTCTAAGGAATAGTCCCAACGACAGAGGGAGAAAGATGGAGGAGGGTGGGGGGGGGGGCATGGCAGTGAGTGTAGGAGGAATATGTTATTAAATCATATCGCTGTTTCGCCATTAAACGGGACACGTAATGTCTCTGCCCCTGGCTTGTAGTGCTACAGCTTAATACAATCACCAACTTTGCTAGACGCCTGCCTGAATAATCCACTTACACTGACAGAGAAACAGCCACCCAAACAAAAACAACACAGAGAGGGAGATAGAGAGGGGGAGAGGGAAGAGAAGTGGTGTGGGGAGAGGGAGAGAGAGGAACAGAGAGGGAGAGAGAGAGGAGGCGGGTCGGCCTTGGTGTCCAGTGTCTGTTTTATCCTGGGATATAAAATTACAAATGGCGTCTGCCATGAAGAGCTATGTAGACAGTGAGACAGAGAGAATGCATTAACTTGGACAATCCACGTATTCTTTATCCCATTAACAGAGAGAGAGAGAGAGAGAGAGAGAGAGAGAGAGAGAGAGAGAGAGACCAATTATACAGACTCTAAACGACAAACAATAAAGGATTGGCCATATCTGAGCTATTGTTGCTATGTTCACGGTCTCATTTTAGACTGAAATCGCTAAAAGCGCTAAATATTCATGTGTGATTAAAATTACACCATCAAAATATTTTAGGAATAATTACAATGCATCCCATATACCCACATGATAATAAAACAGGAGCCTGTGGAGGGACAAAAATTGAACGAGAAAAGTGCATCACCCATTACAGAAAAACAGCCGGCCATCGCTCCTAAATATAATTTAAGTGAAGAAGAGGCGTGGAAAGCTAGTGGAAGAGATGAGGACGGAAAAAGCTGAACAGAAAAGGACAGAGATGGACGGTCGAAAGAAAAAGGGGGGTTGGTTGTGGCGGGTAGCTACGGCAGTTTAAAGCATTGTGAACTCTTCTTGAACCGGGATTGAAGTCATACAGGCCATAAATCACTGAGCCAGCCACTCCGCGTCCACAAACTGCACAGCGAGCAAACACACTATGTATTTCTGGCTTGTTGTTTGAGCTCGCGCATGACCGGCTGGCCTGCTTGCCCGCCGATGATGTTCCTTACCTGCCTTAGCACCGGTGATCCCAGTCCAGTCCGGCACGGACCCAACAGCACCGCATCATAGATTAGTCCTCGCACGCGTTCAGTTGGTAATCAACAATAACAGATAATTAAATAACAAATCCGCTCGTTTGGTCGTCCGTTTTGCTCTCCTCTTCTTCTTCCTCCTCCTCCTCCTCCTCCTCCTCTCCTCTCTCCTCTCCGCAAACCCCGCTACTCCTCCGGTGCTGTCTCGAGACTAGCACGGCTGCTCGCGACCACCACCTCAACAACACCTCCTGGAGCCCCAGCAGCGGCAGACCGGGCTGCGCGAACAGGACACCTTGTGGCATGAACGACTGGCGGATGAGAGAGTCGGAGGGATCCAAGACTATCGGCGGGGGCTCAGTGTGCGGGCAGAATTAACAGACGGGCTCGGTGCAGGCTACAGGCAGGCTAGTTAGGGCATGAGCTGAACGAGCTTACCGGGGAGCATGCCTGCTACCCGCCTCCCCAGCGCCCTCCCCCCCACCCTCCAACCCAGGAGCCAGCACTGCCTGCACCGCTTCTGGCTGATAACAATGGCCTCAAATTTCTTTCTCTTTTAGCCACTGTCCTTCACACGGCCGGCCAGTCATTCACACAGCCACAGAGGAGTATGTCCGCCACAAAATGTCACTTCATCTTATTTTAGGTAGTTTTCTATTCTTGTTTTTTATTTCCTTACGGCTCTTCTTCTCTAAGTCTCCCCGAGGCTCATTTTCCCCTGGTATTATTCCCGTCTGCCCCGGATCTGTGCTCCTTGCTTCGGTCTTAGGTAGGCTATAGGTGTGTGCCTTGCACACGGCTAGCAGCAGCACCAGTTTACAGCCTACAGTCTTCTTTGTGGTTGTGGTAGTAGCCTAGATATTCTCGTTATGATGGTGAAAATACGCCCCAGTATCAGAGACTCTCACAGGCCCTGTAACGAACGGAATAACCAGATTGACGGCTGGACGAGATGATTCCCTCATCAAAAAGTCAGCGTCACTCAAGAATTATGCTAATTGAGCTGGATCTAGCCATGCAAGCAGGCAGTAATTTTGGCTCTACAACCACACATGTAGATTGTTTTTTTTCCACGTGTCACCATAACTTTAACTCTAATAAAGTCTTTGACTTTTTTGTGCTTTTCACTTCCTGTTATATTGGTTATATATAACCTAAAAGTTTATATTTTAACAAATTGAACTTTTTTGAGGGTATTGAGGCAATACCCTCAATAAACCTATATTTTAGAGGTTTGTATAGAAGTATTTTTTAGATGTTTTAAAAATCCAACTTAAAGGCTGTCTATATGCTACTATAGGCCACGTGGGCATTCTCTAACAAGGCCCAGGTTAACTAGTAAATGTCCAAACAGTGTCACTAACGATGTGTATCATTATTAATCATAAATTATATTTTATGGTCTATAAAGTTAACCTGGTTTTACATTTAGCTCTAATTATTTATTTTTGAAATTGTAGAGAGCATCTGTGTACTTTAAAGTCTATAGGAGGCAACAAGCAAAAAAAAATCACGTGGTGAGGTCAACATATAAAACAAGACAGTCGCTCACAGTAAAAGGTTTATTAAAATTGCTGACCTCATCTGAAAATACTGCTTGGGACATATCATCGACAAATGCAAAGTTTGTGGGGAAAAGGCTTAAGCTCCTGGGCTAAGCTCTTGTAGTTTTCTCTTTCGGCAGGATGACTTTGCTATGTGTTTTTGTTTACATCAATCCGACTCTTTTAAAGTATGGATAAAATATTAGCATTCATTTAAATGTAAATTTCCTTCATCATAAATAGTTTTCAAGATTTTTTCAGATTTTTATTTTCAATATTTCTGCTGCTGCCTCGCTGCATAAACGTCATTTAAGACGTAAGTAACGGAGGACAGAGTGAGAGGGACAAGACTAACATAGAAGGTGCACATTACGCTAACATTGTAGCAAAAAAAGATTGTATGTGATCAATTTGGTTTTAAAGCTTCACTAACAGGTTTTTAAAGAAAGCATTTAAAGAGTCTTGCGTTTTGACTTGAAAGCACCGAGGTGGAAGATGAAGCAGCAGTGCAACAACACTTAAAGAAAGAAAACTGAAGTGGGCTTAAAAATAATAACCAACAGTGAAAAAAAAACCTGAGAGAAAGAGAGGGGTGAAAGAGAGAGACCTAAATGGAAATGAAAATATGAGGGGTGTCCTATGATGTTGTCATTACGCCCCCTCACCCCCC
>NW_024582851.1:256642-260444 GCF_018398535.1 Haplochromis burtoni | reverse complement strand
ACACACACACACACACACACACACACACACACACACACACACACACACACACACTCTTCTCTAACTCTCCCCCGCTCCCTCTATTTTTATTATTCAGGACGCTACTCCTGTCGTTTATGGCTACGTAAGATTTATGAGTTCTCTAGCACCCAGCAGTGTGTGTGTGTGTGTGTAAACAGCCCGACTTTAAAACAGATAGCATTCGCTGTGGGCAGCAGAAATGAGAGGATGAGCTCGGTGTAGGTGGAAGGTGGGAGCCTGAAATGTGTCCATCTGCAACTTTTCCTTTAAACCAGCCTTTGTGTGGACTGAAGGATCTGCTAACCAACCTCATTACACATTAACCAAACAGCTAATCAGCTACTTTTTTGTCTTTCTTTTTTTTTCCATGTGTGGGAGAGACGTGCATGTGGAGAAATAAGCAGAACGGATTACACCTATGCACTGACTTGCAAAAGCACGCCAGTGCTTGTGGAGGACGGCTGTTTTTCTCGGATGGAAGACGCGCATCGACTCTGCATGTTTCGGATTGAGTCACGGATATTGGGTTTCACAACTAAAACGCGGTGCCTTCCTGCGCCATGGAAATCTTCTTTCCCTTTTCCACTTTCTTTCTCCTTTGGGACTATAGATATGTAGGCCACTGAGGATGACACAGGAATTCCTTTTGATTCTGTTTTTCAAACGATTTGAAAAATGCCAATGTTAAAATATCGTGCACAAGTGCAGAATGATTTTTACAGGACTCCAACTGTGAACTATTTAATTCAGCCGCTGTCACTTTAATTGCTGTGTTATGTAAATATAGCTGTATTAATAGGCTATGAACAGTGGTAGCATTAATGCCATTACCGCAGTTACAACATGCAGTTTTAATAACTGTCTATCAAATAATGAACTGACCCTCCATGCTTCTGCCTATAACCCGCGGCCATCATACACTTCCTTTCACACCTCAGGATTATATTACATAAGCACGTGTCATTACACGATATTACATCACTCACACACGTACACGCGCGCACACCCGTAGAATTTCAACATTACAATCACTTTCAACTTCATAAATATTTTCCATATATATGTAACTGCATTTATGCTTAAACGATATAAATTAAATTATAGAGAGAATACTTCTACTATGAATAGACAAATCAGTTCCTGTAGAAATAGTATACATTCTACACATCAATATAATATGAACAGGATATTGTTTTTTTCAACATATGCAGCGTCCTAATTGTCTAAAAATAAAGGAAAAACTACCCGTCATGCACCTTCCAGGTTGCAAAATCGTCACTGTCTTCTCATCTTATAATTCTATTAGCGTGTACACAGCACCCATGCACAAACTTCAGACTTCGTTCTAATGCAGGCTGCATCATGACAAATAATGCCAAAAAAAGTCCGAACTTACCGGAATATTTCCTATTTTCCCCTGAAGTTTTAATGGAGGAAAACGGCTTCCAGAAAGCTCCTAAGAACTGACGTATATTGCGGGAAAAGGGGCATGCGGAGGGGATGGGAAAAGGGTAGGAAAGAGAAAGAAGACATATGCAATCAAACACATCTCGGTAAAATCAGATACAGATGCGGGTCACCTCTTGTACTCGAATCGAATGGTTAGGTCAGCAGCAACCGCTTGACTTCAAACCCTAAATAATTCACAAAAAAACAAACAAAACAAAAAAACAACAACAAAGAACGAGGCAATGCTGTGCTTAACACCTTTCTAAAAGTGACCTTTGTGCTAGAGGGTGTGAGAGGTTATTGAGTCTGGTTACCACAATTACACATTTGTGTTCTTTCCCTCAAAATAATTAAATAAATAAATACAACAAACAAACAAAAACACGCATGATTTCATATTCAATAATAATCTTGCTTATCCCGTCAGCGTACCAAAATGAGTTATGTAGGGAATAGAGTTATGGAATATATAGAATGCATTAGAAATTGTTCATTTGCAGCAATGGCCTAGAATATATAAACATGGACTTTGCTTAGGTTAGAAGGATTTGTGCAATAATAAATACATAAATAGCTAAACTGTATGCGTAAATCATAATTACCCATCAGAAATAATGCTCCAGTTAGCACACACGCGGATTAACACAATTATATATATATAAATATATATATATATGAAATCTAAAAACTGCAATCGAAATCGAAAGGCATGCCCCGATTGCATCAAAATTCTGATTCTTGCTATTAAAAATGATCATTAGAATTTAATGCAGGGTCTCGTTTAAAAACTTCAAATAAACTTCATAAACAATGAACACATCCGAAAAAAACTCACACAAAAAAACAACTTCCCAAAGTCATAAATTCTGTTAAGCACCAAACGGGGACTTAAGAGAAGCAAAAAATAGGGGGGGAGAAAAAAACAGAAAGAGACAGAGAGAAAGAGGAGCGAACCAAAATGAGAACAGGCCCCATAAGGCAAACAGCTGTTTGATCCACGCGGCCCATAAATAACTCAAGCATCACTGAGTGAGAAAACACTCACCCTGGACAGTCCTGTGGACAGTCTTACTGCCGGGCTGAGGACCCACAGCAAGAGATCACATCTAGCTCTGTCCACAGATAAACACACATCCATCTGCTGCTGCGCGGGGCCGTAAACACTGCGTAAAGCGGAACTGTATAATTATATAAGTGGATCACAGGATGAAAAGCGTATTCCATGTTGTTGGCTATTATTATTAAAGTGCTGCAATAAAATCTCAGAGCCGTTCTCCTTCTGCTTCTGCTCCTGACAACTTCACCCAAACACATAAATCAAACGCAAAGGATCCCCGACCTCCCCGCACAAGCCTACATCACTACTACTACTACCACCAGGCTACTACCGCTCCTGCTGCTATAAAGTTATTTATCGTTTCCATCCAAGAACTCACGCACCGCTCTGGCTACTGTGCATACCCATTGCAGCTCCTTCAGTCTGGGTCTCCTCAGTGTGCCCCCCTTCCCCCTCAGCCCCGCCGGTTACGGTCTGATTTTTGCAGCCGCAGAGCAGGCAGGAGTGGACTAGTCTAAAGTTGCCCAGAAAGTGATGCAAGGGCCGACTAGCTTAGCCAGCTAGCCTGTACGCCGAGACAAAGACAGGAGGCCGCCTCCAGAGCCCCTAGAGCCCCCAGAACAGCTGATGAGGGGTTTTTTTTCTTAGAGGAAGAGGAGGCTGGGGGAGAGAAGGGGAGTTCTGGCTGCAACCAGTACTCAAAATACCACAATATGGATGGAAGCTTTTCTCTGTAAAAGTTTAAAAGGAGCGACAAAGAAGCAGCAGAAAAAGGTGTGCAACAAAGGCTGTTGGCCCATAATTTATCAGAATGTGAAGTGGATGTGAACAGCAGGTTTTAGACTCCAGGGAGATGGAGACATAGAGAGGGAAATGAAAGGAGGAGCGCGAAATGAAACAAGTGTGTGATTTTCTCTTTCTCTTTTTAATAAATACAGCAATACTGCAGCATATAGTTGGCTGTAAACATTCATGGATTAGGATAACGAAGCCATTTGTTTTTCTGAGACTCCATTGCATCCTACAGCTAACAGGTCTAGTACTTTTTACGAAGATGTATTTTTATTAAGGCTGAGAGGGTTTATGGGACCTGATGCTGCTCACTGCTAGGCTTCAAAGTTTCGTGGTGTGCAAAAAGTTTCGTGCTTTTCGGCTTTCTCCTCTTATCTCTGCCGGGTCTGGTGGTGAAATCACCAGACCAGTCTTGCACCCCCCCACTCCCCCAAACTTACGCGCGCACACACACACACACACACACACACACACACACACACA
>NW_024582851.1:250095-256622 GCF_018398535.1 Haplochromis burtoni | reverse complement strand
CACACACACACACACACACACACACACACACACACACACACACACACACACACACAGAGTTTTTTTTTTCAGAAAACATATGCACACACTGAGTCTTTAGAGATACGCGTTTAGTGAGATTAGTTGGACATAAAAAATCTTTTTCTTTTTCTGCTGCAATTTCCTTAGTGCTTGTTTTCCTCTGACCTCGGACATGATTCAAACACAACTGAAACACATCACACCTTGCTATATTTTTTCAATCCTGTGCCTAACAGGAAAAGCTGAAAGCTCTCGCTGAAGCACTCATACAGTGACATATTGGATAACAGCTTTCGAAAAGTGACCTTTGACCCTGGAGCAGCAATGGATAAGCTCTGCAATGATCAACCAACTGGTCACAACTAGAATTCCAGTTTCTGCTTTGAACACTGACTCAGACTCTGATAACCTTTAGCACTCAGCTTTATTTTAAGTTGCAAGCATGAGCAGTCGAGGCAGACTCAATAAGTCAGTAGACTTTTAAAGTATAGGTCTTCAGTCAGCAGAAACAGCATTTCCATACTGGCACTGGCAAATTTATTTTAGTTAGAATGTCATTGATAATATGCCTGCAACCCACCTGTTTCTATAATTATTCAAACTAGCTTGATATTTATCTATTTAACCACATTGCAATGATTTTTGTTTTTTTCTTTGTCAGTGTTTGGTGTCAGCTGTGAGGTTTTAAATAATCTCTGTCTATGATGTCAGATAAATATAGCTGGCTGTTCAAATGAAGTCCACATCATATGAATAGTAGCTTAGCTCTGAGCTTAGTACACGCTTGTCTGCAAATGCTGCTAGACGCCTGCCGGTAACTCTTTTGTGGAGCTTTCCATGACGAGGTACCTAAGAACTTTAAAACAATCTGACCTTACCTTAAACAAGCTATCTGCTGAGCACATCCCCCGTGTGCATCCACTTTCTGGATTTGACATCATGTGCAACTTCAGCGGGCTTCCGGCCACTTGCATTCTTTTCAAATGATCACAGTGGTTAGCATTTTATTTAGATAGCAAATGGAGTCACAGAAGAGAAGCTGCTAGTTCATGCTTTCTAAGATGAAAATATTAGCATCAGAATTTTTGCATTCTGATGTCACATAATGATTTACTGTTTGTCGGAATTAATTTATATCTGATTTTCTTCCATGTTTGCTCATTTTACTCTAAAAGATTCAAAGTTCAAAACATTATTTCCACACTAAACCCAAAATTAGTCAGTTTTTAAATTTCACGCATGCTTTGTTGAATAAAAATAAGTTTTATCACAATGACACGCACCTTTCTCTAGAACAGATGGAATACCTGTTACTCTATCACTTTGGGATACTTCCATGTCCATAAGGACACCCACTGCCATCACCACCACCTTCCTCAGAGATCAGTCAATGTCCATACTCTTTGTGTCCAAAAAAGACTTTTTCATCAAGTCTATTTGCAGAGTTTCTTCAAGTGTAATGAGCTCGAACAGCCATGCAGCATTGATACCGACATCACAGACACAACAACAAACCTAGCACTGCAACACATTTCATCTCCTCCCCTCTTGCAGATGACATACCACTTTCAACACCATTTTTCAGAGGGCAGATATGCACCAGGGAAAGAAACAGAGAGAGAGAGAGAGAAGTCTTACATGTTCATCTGCTTCCAGTTTGTTTAACTAAGGAGTGGGTCTCAGAGGGGGTGAAAGGACTTTTCCCATATTCCATTCTAAATTTAATACAAAAACAAAATGCCTGGAAGGTTAAATTAATCAAATTCAAACAATTCAAGTGCATGAACAAGGATTTTTTTTTAAACATCTCAGCCAAGGAGCATGTTTGTGTAACTGTGCCATGTGGAAAATTACTAATTCATATCTTTGGTGTTGTTGTTTTATTAGTAAGGTTTACAACCACAAGCCACTCTGTGAGAAAACGCTAAACCTCCATAGGTGTGTACAGCCAAATTTGTAAAAAGTGTTTTTTATGTGTTGTACACCAAGGTGTGAACTAAAAAATATTAGTTCACATCTTTGCTGGTATGCTATTCACCTAGTGAATACTTTCTTGTCATTCAGGATTGTGAAATCTGAATAAACCTACTTAATGTCTGTTGCTGTAGACACATAACTGAGGCATTAACTCTTCCTGTGTACAAAAGACCTGTTTGAACTCTATGTAAACCACGTGCTTCTGCTGAAGCTGCTTTCTGCTTCATGGCCCCTCAAATTCAAACAGGGATTATGCACAAACATATCCAACAACAAGAGCTGAGCTTAACAAGTTCTTACATCCCTTATACCCTTTCATTGTATGATTTCTTTCTTTTCTACACTTAGCTACTTGTCTATCATTTTAGCCCAGTGTTACTCTCCTTTACTGCTCCAGGCAGGGTCGCACAACTTCCCAAAGAACTAACCCCATTTCACTAAGAGTCCTAAATCAGAAACTCATACCATCAACGCCTTCCTTTGACACGGAGTTAATCTTTATCAGAGATGCTAATCTTTGACCTCAAACTAAAAGAAAGCCCTGACACTAGGAGAAGGAAAGAAGGGGAAGGGGGGTTCCTGGGGTTTACCAGAAGGTATGATGTGGGGGTCGAATTGTTCTTTCTGCTCCTGGGCCATGAAAAGTGCCAAGCTCACCAAGCCTGTCAGGCATAGGTTGAACAGGGATGGATGTGACCTCCCATGCAAGTGTGTGTGTGTCTGTTGGGGGGGTGGGGGGTAGTATTCACAAAGTCAATGGTCAGCTAATTACCTTTTTACCTAAATGTGTAATATTGAACAAAAGCTCATTGCGATAGGAAAAAGCTGATAGTTAATGATACAGTCAGCAATGTCTCAAAAATTTCCAAGATTTTCCAAATATTTTTTTTAAATGTAAGATTTCACGTATACCTATAAATATCAAATTGCTCTTAACAGTATGTAGACTGTAGGTACGAGGGAATAAAACCTGGCAGTTATAAAGCAATTAGACTGTAAATGTTACTCATGGGGAAGGAAAGGACATACATTACTAATAGTGGTGCGGGCTACTGAGCATATTAAACTCCACTTCTTACATTGTAATTAAGCATTACTTTTAGATGTGTAGACTTCCTGACTTTTATCTAAATTCATAATAAAACACCATATAATATAAATACTGCATATTAAAATGAAATTGTTTATCTGTAAATATTACATTCAAATGTAATAGATTTCAAAAGTGACCTAAAATTTGAGTCAGTCTGTAATTTGTAACGTTTTCATTTTGATTCGTATGTCTAATAGGTGGAACCTGGTTATATTTCATTTTTAATATTTCTTTATTCACATCTAAGACAGACGCATAGATGGTGATTATATTGGTCAGTATTGTGCACTGCTGAAACCTGTTACAGGTAGTGACATGCAGGTATGTATGTATACAAGACATACAAGACCCACCATGAATAGTGATGGGTGGGTGGTGGGCGGGGATAATGGTGGTAGTGGGATTACACAGTCGGTTCTTTCTGGATCATATGCTGAAGACCAAAAATAATGACATCACAGAGTTTTGTACCGCATCAATATTTAACTCACTTTGACATAGATTATTTATTAATGCAGAATAGAATGCTGCCACTTGTAGAGTTCCATTAGATTTGGTGTATTATTGTGGATCAGAGGAGAATAAACGTAAGCTCTCGTTTGACCATGTTTTTTGTAGAATTTGTCATTGTTGGTATGTAGGCTTTCTGGACATGCAGCCATTGTGGCTGCCTGTTGGTCAAAAACAATCATTTTCTGCATTTGAGAGTTAGTCCATCTAGGGACAGAAGCATCCAGTGATATGTGTCTATAGTAATTTGTGGTTTGGCAGGGCTTTCAAAATGGATTTTCCTAAGTTGTTATTATATAGCCTCATTACACTGAATGTTGAACAACCTGCACCACTATAAAAGGCCTGCATCCATTTCCTGACAACATGGTCCTCTTATGATGCAAGTTTCAGAAAAAGAAGCCAGTGACTGTAATATAATCGGGCCACTTGGCCTAGCAGCAGACAGTAGTGTGTTACAGCGGGAGAAAGCAGCTTTATGGATCTCAGCCAGACCTGTCAGGCTTTATACACAGCAACAGTGTTAGTTGTGCTTGCCCCTACTATTTTACTATGATTGGTATTCTGCCCATACTTTGTCAGTGATACACGAGGAAATCGATTAAATCACAGCTGTGCTAGACTTGCTGTGGGTTTTCATAACTTTTTGCTCTATACTTAGCAAAATACTTCAAGGTAAGTCCAGAGGATCTAACCACTGTTACACGAGATGGCATAAGCAACTCAGATTTAGCCTGGATGATACAGGGTGTGAGTATTTGATATGTTCAGCATTTTAGAATATGGCCGTTTTTTAAACTTGATTAAAATCATATATATCAGTTGACATTAGATGTAAAAAATACACAAGAACAAACAAGCTAGGATTTTTGAAATAACTGCTTTCTTAGAAACAACAGAAGACAGCACTTTTGCTTTTGGCTTTCCAGACTGGTGGATGAGAGCTCTCAGGAATAGCTCTTCTTATAGTTACCAAACCTTTAAGTGTTTCTCTTTAATAATAATAATAATAATAATAATAATAATAATAATAATAATAATAATAATAATAATAATAATAATAGTGGGCTGTTTTCCTTGGATGAGTGTAGTTATTATATCTGCAGTTCATAAACAATATGGAGACTACATAAATGAATAAAGTCACAGTTTTGACTCTGAAATCTTGTTCTTTCGCAATAAATGTGTTAAGGGGTTCAAGAACTGATGGTTGTATGGTAAATCTATATTTAATGCACTTTTTTGTGGACCTTAATTTCTCACCTCAGCCATTGTATAATTTGATTGTGATCCAGTTTTGCTTATGGTGTTTTCATATCCTTGTGCTCACTCAATAAATGGACCCACGTCTTGGTGTAAGGAGGAGAAAGGCAACGCATTAGACCAAATGATTTCTGTTTGTATTTATTTTACAATAGTTGCATTTGTAATTCGACGTCTATTGATAACCATTTCGTTTAAAATTGGTTGGAGCTAATATCTGTTTTGTGGGGCCAAAGGGTGAGGTGGGGGTTGATTTTTTGAGTAAGCAATCGTCACACTATCCCAAATTTCGTCGTGGCTAGCATGCATCTTCCTTCTTTATACATAGCAGCCATGTCCCTAATCGCCGAGACTCATTCTCTCTGTCCCACGCACGCACGCTAACATGCATATACTAACACCTCACTTAGTCTAGCAGGCATACTGCTTTCCAAATGTGGGGCGAGTGAGCAGGGAGGTTGAGAAAGTAAGAGACAGAGTTCGCCCTATTTTCTGTTACCAATTCGGATGCATCTGTCTTCAGCTGCCTACACGCACGCGCGCACAGAAAAAGTGTTGGCTAGCAATAGAGCTTGCACGCGGTTTCACCCTATGGATGCCTGTGCGAGTTTGAGAGAGACCGCGGTCACACAACAGATAATTAATGACATGTCGAGCGGTGGAGTGTGTGGAATGGGGACGCCTCGGGAATAAGCACGGGGACACTGAGCAAGAAGCAGCCCGACAGACCTTACCTGCGCTCTTGGCGTGTCTTTCCAGATGGATATCCTCCTGGTGTTCGGTTTTTTCCTGGGTTCAGTCTGTTTTGGACACGGACGGACACACTAGCTACAGTTAGGATGACCACCGAATCCTCTCCGAAAGGCTTGGGCTTATTTTCTTTTAATTAATTCTACTTAAATACAAGCAGTCGCTCCTAGAGGTTGGAGTCCAAAATGGCACTAAAACGTTATTTATGCCAATTAAAGCCGACGTTTAAACTGCACCGTTACCTGTTATTATAGCACTGGTGAGCTCATTATGGCGCTTCTGTGACACGGCGTAAAGGAGACGCCAATCGTTTGCATGACCGGTTTGGGAAAAGACATAAATCTGGAGCGGCTCTGCTATAAATCTCCAGCAGTCAAGCCTACCTACAGCAAGCACGCTGACGGAACCTGCTTGGTCTGGGGCTCGCGGTGCTACTTTACCCTAAACGACACACCGCATGCACGCGCTCACCCCCTCCGCCTTTTGCTGTAAAACTCCCCTTGTAGCGGGCTGGTACGTTCCTGGTCAGAGCCACATCCAGGGCTCACGTTTGTCTGTTCTGTCGTCCGAGTTGACACTGTCCACCCCACTAATGTTTGGGAGACTGCTGAGCTCCGGTGGGCCTCTTTCTGAGCTGGACTTCAGAATAAAAACGGATAGAGCTTTCCTGGATTGAGGGTGACGCTGTATTCCCTGGGCTGCTTTTCGCTGCTCCTTCCCCTTTCTTCCCTTCTCTTTCGTTTAACTAAAAAGAGGGTCACGCAGTCCTCCTTTGCCATTCTCTATCTTCGTCTTCATCTTCCCTCGCTCTCTTTTGGTGCAAGCTAACCAAATTCACCATTATTATTATTATTATTATTATTATTATTATTATTATTATTATTATTATTATTATTATTATTATTATTATTAT
>NW_024582851.1:242671-250070 GCF_018398535.1 Haplochromis burtoni | reverse complement strand
GTATTTTTTTCCCTTTTGTGTGTGTGTGTGGTGGTGGTGGTGGTGGGGGGGGGGGGGCATGTGGCATCTGTTTGTATCGGCGCAAGTAAAGATAAACAGGACTTAAAATCCACACGTGCAAAGTAGATTAGAATACTGTTGCTATAACGCTTCATATCTAGTCACCGTTTGTATATCACATCAACATCATAGATTTGAACACATATATATCTCTTGGTTGCGTGGTTGTATGCAACTTTTGAACCTTAACATTAATAATGAATACATCGGAGATCTTAAAGTAATTGCGCATAGGCTAAAATCGCCCACTAATTGTGTAAAACCAAGCGAGGTGGAAATGGCTCCCCTCTGTGAACGCGCAGGTCAAATCACAGCGGAATTTCTGCTCTCTCGGCCTCCTTCTCCCTCTTCCTCTCCTCTGATCGCGCTCAGTTTGACGCCATGTAATAACCAACATCTGGCCTTTGCGCAGGCAGTATGAACAGGCAGGTTACGGTGAACCTCGCTAACCCTTCTGGTGCACCTTAACCACACTCCCCTATTGGACAGGAACAAAACCAGAACTCCATTTTCTCCCTCCCAGATTCCCCAGGTTGTCTAGGTTGTCAGACTGCAAACTGCTTCAGGAACAGTTCACAGTGTCAAGCCGCCTGTCCAGAAAAGCAGGGACCGCCGAGAGAAGAGACTATATTCCAGCGGTAACCAAAGAAGCAGTTACGACGCGCCTGAAGATACGTGTTTTAGGCTTAAACGTAGATTGCTTTGGTCTGCAGAGGTTTTAGCTCACCAAGGTTACTCGTTGCTAGTAGTAGCACAGGAGATAATAATAATAATAATAATAATAATAATAATAATAATAATAATAATGGTGAATTTGGTTAGCTTGCACCAAAAGAGAGCGAGGGAAGATGAAGACGAAGATAGAGAATGGCAAAGGAGGACTGCGTGACCCTCTTTTTAGTTAAACGAAAGAGAAGGGAAGAAAGGGGAAGGAGCAGCGAAAAGCAGCCCAGGGAATACAGCGTCACCCTCAATCCAGGAAAGCTCTATCCGTTTTTATTCTGAAGTCCAGCTCAGAAAGAGGCCCACCGGAGCTCAGCAGTCTCCCAAACATTAGTGGGGTGGACAGTGTCAACTCGGACGACAGAACAGACAAACGTGAGCCCTGGATGTGGCTCTGACCAGGAACGTACCAGCCCGCTACAAGGGGAGTTTTACAGCAAAAGGCGGAGGGGGTGAGCGCGTGCATGCGGTGTGTCGTTTAGGGTAAAGTAGCACCGCGAGCCCCAGACCAAGCAGGTTCCGTCAGCGTGCTTGCTGTAGGTAGGCTTGACTGCTGGAGATTTATAGCAGAGCCGCTCCAGATTTATGTCTTTTCCCAAACCGGTCATGCAAACGATTGGCGTCTCCTTTACGCCGTGTCACAGAAGCGCCATAATGAGCTCACCAGTGCTATAATAACAGGTAACGGTGCAGTTTAAACGTCGGCTTTAATTGGCATAAATAACGTTTTAGTGCCATTTTGGACTCCAACCTCTAGGAGCGACTGCTTGTATTTAAGTAGAATTAATTAAAAGAAAATAAGCCCAAGCCTTTCGGAGAGGATTCGGTGGTCATCCTAACTGTAGCTAGTGTGTCCGTCCGTGTCCAAAACAGACTGAACCCAGGAAAAAACCGAACACCAGGAGGATATCCATCTGGAAAGACACGCCAAGAGCGCAGGTAAGGTCTGTCGGGCTGCTTCTTGCTCAGTGTCCCCGTGCTTATTCCCGAGGCGTCCCCATTCCACACACTCCACCGCTCGACATGTCATTAATTATCTGTTGTGTGACCGCGGTCTCTCTCAAACTCGCACAGGCATCCATAGGGTGAAACCGCGTGCAAGCTCTATTGCTAGCCAACACTTTTTCTGTGCGCGCGTGCGTGTAGGCAGCTGAAGACAGATGCATCCGAATTGGTAACAGAAAATAGGGCGAACTCTGTCTCTTACTTTCTCAACCTCCCTGCTCACTCGCCCCACATTTGGAAAGCAGTATGCCTGCTAGACTAAGTGAGGTGTTAGTATATGCATGTTAGCGTGCGTGCGTGGGACAGAGAGAATGAGTCTCGGCGATTAGGGACATGGCTGCTATGTATAAAGAAGGAAGATGCATGCTAGCCACGACGAAATTTGGGATAGTGTGACGATTGCTTACTCAAAAAATCAACCCCCACCTCACCCTTTGGCCCCACAAAACAGATATTAGCTCCAACCAATTTTAAACGAAATGGTTATCAATAGACGTCGAATTACAAATGCAACTATTGTAAAATAAATACAAACAGAAATCATTTGGTCTAATGCGTTGCCTTTCTCCTCCTTACACCAAGACGTGGGTCCATTTATTGAGTGATCACAAGGATATGAAAACACCATAAGCAAAACTGGATCACAATCAAATTATACAATGGCTGAGGTGAGAAATTAAGGTCGTTGCAATTCACGCTTGTAAAAGGTACGTGTGTCATCTGCCCACGCTTGTAAACATGCCCTCTACACACACAATGAGAGATAAAGAGAGAGAGCGCGCGAGTACGTGAGAGACAAGTTCAATTACACAAAAGTAAAGCCGGTATTTTTAGTTTTCTGTTATGATAGAAGAAAGAGAACGGAGAAAGGAAATCAGTTCGCGCCTGCTCTCTCCCTCCACTCCTGGTGGAAACATTTCCGCCTCAGCAGCTCGGGCTGTCTTATCGCGCTTGTGCTGGCTCTCCGGCCCGGTTCAAATGGGTGATGAAGGGAGAGAAAAAAAATGGAGCACTTGGGTTTTGGATACGGTTTCAGCGTCTCATTTTTCACAAGCTTCGAATCACTACCTTCACGCAGACGTTTATAAATTAGCAGAAGGATTCTTACTGATTTATTTTCGAACGGGTAATCGTCTCCGCGCAAGAAAGAGCTCTGGAAGTACCTGGCGCGCGGAGCATGAGAGTGGTTAACTCCGGCCAGTAAGAAATATGGGACTTTAGGTTTAATAATAATAATAATAATAATAATAATAATAATAATAATAATAATAATAATAATAATAATAATAATATTGAGATATCGTCGTGCTTACATTGGTTAATTGTGTGTCTGTACTGTAATAAATCTTTCATGTTAGGGGTCCTTTAAAAGAATGTAACCGGTTTTTGTAAACATTATTTTTCCCACGCTAAATCTCTCCCTCGTTAACGTCCATCAGCTGCAGATTTATGAGGCCGAGTAGTCCTCGGATTTATGTTTTGACTGTTTTCGAGGAAACCCTACTCTTCTCTATCTTTCCATTTCTATTTTCGTTTCGTTTTTTTCCCTTGTTTTTCGCTTTACCCGCTAGCAGACAATTAAACTGAGATTTTCTGCAAGCGACTATTGAGCACGATGTAGGCCTACTGGAAAATACAATTAAAATTTAAAAAAGAAATCAGTTTAACTTTAGGCACCAGTCTTCTGCTAGAAGTGGGACACATTTTGAGCACTGTTCAGTTCGTTAGTGCTGCTTCTTCATTTGGATTTCATTTGCATGAACAGAGTATTTTAAATACACTTTATGATTATTGTTTTAAATGTGGTCACAAAAACATTTTGCTATGTAACATACATATGTATAATTTCACAAAATCGCACTGTCTCTATACGGATGTATGTGCCGCACAAAGGTTACATGTCATTTTATTGCGTTAATATGTGGCTACTATATCTCTAACTTGTGTGTAAATAGAGAGGGCGTTAAAACTGAACTAAATATTTTAAATACAATTTTTAAAAGAATGATTCACTCTTTTCAGAATGGTCACTCCCAGGACTGAAAATATTTCCTGCTAGGGAAAAAGAACAGTGAAGCAGTCAATATGGCTGCCAGTCTCAGCAATGAGTGGGAAGATGCCTTGTGTGAGGTCTTGTGTCTTGTGCCTACTTGCTTTTGCTTCTCTTTAAGATGCGTAGGATTGTACCTTGTCTATGAACATGTGCAATAAAAGGATGCTTCAATCACAGTGAATGTTAACAGAAACGTAGGACGTAAGAGCAACACAAGAAAACAAGCAATGCACCGATAAAGGATGAAAAGGAAGGTACTTCGACAAAGTGCTCTTAATGAGAAAAAATACGCGTATCACAAAAACCGCGACCGACAACACCAGTGATATTGAAACATGTACTGTAATATGATAACGTTAGCTTTGAACATCTGTGCCGTTTTTTGTATAGTTGCGGACTCTCCATGCATAGGTATTTCACATTTGGTTAATTGGACAAAAAAGACAGTTAATAGTTAACATATTATGATCAAATATTGTCTTTACTTTTTATTTTTCTGACCATTGTAATTATAGAGTGGAAAGCAAACCGTGAACAAATGCTTATTTTTTATTCCAATAGCATTTTAGCTGCCTCTTTTATTCTCTGCTAAAACGAGCTGCCAGTGTTACAATTGCCCTGCAGCGGATTTCGGTGTAAACATTAATTTCAGCGTCAGTTATTTGTGGTCTTTCAATAGAAGGCACGCCTCAGTAACACATTAATGCCTAATATTAATGTCTTTCCACATTTGTATTACAGAACATAAGGCTACATAAATACCGGACCGACTGAACACAGTTCGGTCTCAGAGAAGTTAAACGTGGATAACAGCAGCAGCTTGAATGGATGTCAGACAGGGCGCGATATCATTTCTCAGGACCGTTTCAAACATTTCAATTATTTCAGATGAGTCTGAGCTGGAACTATCTTGTCATACCAAACATACTTAACTGTGGACACATGGCTGAGATAAAATAAGATAAAATATTTCAAGCACTATTTCAATGCTACATCGTCATCTACATACATGTGTGTGTGTGTGTGTGTGTGTGTGTGTGTGTGTGTGTGTGTGTGTGTGTGTGCTGCGTGTGTGCGTGGGTATTGGGGGTTGGTGTCACCATCCACCCCCTTTTCTGCTACAAAATGAGGCGAGATATTGTTTTTGACAGGGCTGCGGAGAGCAGGAATACACATCTTGAAAAGCGCCGCCTTTTGTTGCTGCTGTCGTTATTATGTGATGGGAGGCCGGCGGAGAAGCTCTAATTTGGTTAAACTAAGGTTTACACTGCTGCTGATGGCCAAGCGGGGAACGAGACTACTGAAGGAGAGAGAGGACCATGCTGCAAAGGGGCCCGGCCTTAATTGTAAAACGATTCGAGGGGCACATCCATCAGTTCCAATACCAACCCTATTGTTTTGTAATTTGTAATAAAAAATATTAATAAAATAATATTAATAACACTAAAATCTGCAAAACAGTCTTGCAGTTCATTCTTTGCAATGCTGCAAATGTATCACACCCAAAACAACGCAGCAAGCCTAGTACACTGTGTAGAGCCATTGTGAGCTATGAGATTAGCCGATGAAATTTACCTGCCCTGCTCTCCTCCCCTCCCTTCTCATCTCTCTCTCTCTCTCTCTCTCACACACACACACACACACACATCACACCTCACACACACACACACACACACACACACACACACACACACACACACACACACCTACTGGCAATGGCAACGACAAAAAGATGGAACATCTCATAGTGTCTGACTTTCCATTACAAGAGGGCACACGAAATGCACCCAGCTTAATAGCAGACACGTGTGAATATAAACATGGATGGGGAAATAGAGAGGAAGGTGCTCCCATGTCTGCATCTTATTTTGCTCACCACATTAGAAGCTCTGACTCACGGTGGAGGATTTGAGCCAAAGCAGAGACACTGAGCTCTGACATGTGTAATGTCGAACAGTTCCATTCCGACGGGCATCCACAGAAAATGGGCAATAAGGAGAAACAAAACTTTATTTGTTGCATTAAGTTAAAGTTGATGCCACATAGCGCCTAACAGTAGATAATTTAAAATGTACAATAAGATGCAGTTAGGTTTGTTGGTACGTAAAAAGTCCATCTTCACTGCAAAGCCTGTTTCAGTGCAGAAAGCAGCTTAATGATTGCATTTCATTTACAAACCAGGGACTTAATGAAGATCAACAAGGTTTCCTTGTCATTTCCATCTTTAGTCCGAATTCCTTGGCTGAGTTACTTGGATTCATTTCTGCCTCCCGGCTAGATAGATGAGCTTTTCCTGGCCCATTGGTCTTTTTTATGAGATTTCATGCCGGCCGAGCCGTGCCCCGGTGTGCCAAATTTAAACAAATCTCCCGTTAATTGGTCGTCTCAGTAATTCAAGACCTGAAAGCTACAGCCAAATACTGTCATGCTGAAGCGGGAAAACCCGAAACGCTCGGAGTAATAATTAAAGTGTAAAAACAAAGCTAAAAGACAAAAAAGAATAAAAAAGAAAGAAAACACAGGGGCGTGCGTGGGGGCCGAGAAGGACAAGAGAGATTAAGTGGAAATTGAGCCGGAAGAGGAGGAAGGGGAAAGAGGAGCCAGTGGCGCAGCCGTGGCGTGAACTCTTCCTGCTCTCCTTCCTCTTTCCCCTGTACCGTCGGTCCATCGACCGTCATTTTCCCCCGCCGTCTTACACACAGCGCAGGAAACCGTGATTTATCGTGGGCAGCACCATAAACAACAGCGCTCCCTCACAAACACACAACGGCAGCCCCGGCCGCATGCTGACACCGAGCCTTACAATAAATCAAGAGAAGTAGCTAGCTGGGAGAGAGAGGGGGAAACGAGAGAGAGAGAGGGAGGGAGAGGGGGAGAGAAAGAGAGAGGGAGAGGGAGAGAGAGAGAGGAATGGACAGAGAGTCAGACAGATAGAGAGAGATGTAAAAGCAGACATGAAGTGATGGACGAAAGATGGAGAAGAATATCCAAGTGTTTCTTAAAATATAAACAGCCGTCGGCTAGCATTGCACCGCTCTCTCTCTCCCTCACTCTCTCTCTCTGGTTTGCAGGCTGCTCGGCTGCACGCTACAACCCATAAACAATGGCTGATGGTGATGATGATAGGTGGGGGGTGATGTGTAAACAACACGACAGAAACATGCACGACATAAAAAACACACGGCGAAAGACGAGTATTTGGGGGGCAATATTTACCACGATGTTAAAGTAGCCTATGATTCACAGAGAGGGATGCGGGAGAAGGCGGCGCAGCGGCGGAGAAGATGAGGAAGGAGTGTGGTTTCCCCCCATGCAGTTCCTTTCCTTCCGCAATACTCACGGTGTCCACAACGACCCGCAAGATACACGCCCGTCCAAATTTGTTTTATTGCAGCCTCCCTCTATCTTTTCTCTTTCCCTCTCTCTCTCTCTCTCTCTCTCTCTCTCTCTCTCTCTCTCTCTCTCTCTCTCTCTCTCTCTCTCACTCACTCCCCCTCTCTCTGTTGGTGTTTCTTGGTGTCTCCTCTTTTCTCTTTTCCCCCCTCTCTCCCCCTCTCT
>NW_024582851.1:239293-242578 GCF_018398535.1 Haplochromis burtoni | reverse complement strand
ACGTCAAGAGCAGCGGCACGTCTCGCCGTTATATTCCTGATGAAAACATATCTATTCTACAACCTCTGCATTAATTATTTAAGGAATCACGTGACGTTTTGTTCGGGGCGGGAGGTGTTTGGCGGTAGTGGTGGTGGGGGCTCTCTCCGTTTGTGGGACCCACAGGGGCCGGTGGATGCATGCATGCATGCAGGAGTCCAAATGAAGTCAAAAAAAAAAGAAGAAGAAGAAAGGGAAACACTTGTGTTGACTTTTCAGTCGGAGGATGTTCGTGTGTAGGGTAAAGCAGTGGAGGCCTGGGACAGACACACAGAGGGGCCGATAAAAGATGAATTCGTCTTTTAAAAATGACTGCACGCATCACACTCGTTCTTCGTTATTGCTCACTGTCATCTCTTTCTCAGCTCGCCGTCAGCCGACCAAAGAAGCGGGATTCCTTCCGTTGCTCCGTCTTACATTTGAGCCTGTGCTATATTTCAGTGTTTCTAGAAAAAGGAAATACCCGATGATGGCGGCAATAATTTATCAGAAACACAGCGCTGGGGGTATTTTTCTTGTTTCGGTGTCATATTCACTCCAGTCTTGCAGCTAAACTAAATATTTAACGGTAGCAAAGACTACCTGCCATCTGTGTCAGTGAGAACAAATTTCCTCAAATCTGTTTGTTTGATAATTAGGACAGACATCCTGTTAGGCGTCTGGAAACCCAAAACTAAATATAAGGCAGGCTTTTCTCCGAACTCTATAGGATAATAAAATTCAGAATTAAATATTTTGCTTGGACTCAATTATCCAATTTCACCTTACTTTTTTAAAATCCCATTAAGAAGATTTTGGTGCGGTGGCGAAGTGTAATTCGATTAGAATGAGATTTGTATTACTTATTTCGAGTTCGGTAAAGTAGCAAAGAAGAGAAGAGAGCTCTCACAAAAACAAAACAAAAAAAGAAAGAGACCGCAGAGGAAGAAAGAAAAGAAAAGAGTAGATGAAGAAACAGCGAACTGACAAAACCCCCGCCGTGAGGCCGACTGAGCTGCAACAATAGAACGTTGGAATCCTTCTATTGCGGGCTACCAAAGCTCGAGCCGACTCCAGCAGAACAATAGACACTTGGAGTAGAAAAAAATGTTGAGGCTCTGAAGGCTAACCTAGCTGCTGAGTAGCAAATAAGAAACACTTCAAGGTCAAAGCATGGGCCTCGGGATCCTCAAGAAAGCGCAGATTTTTCCGCTCATTGCGATGGAGAGACTTTTAAAGAGCTTTTAGAAAATCATCCATTAAAACATAAAGGATCCTCTTTTAGGGACTTACCAAAACCGTCAGGGAAAAGTTAAAAATATTTCGATTTCTATTCAAGTGACAAAGGACACAAAAGAGCAATATTGGCAAACAAAGAGTAGCTTTCTCAAAAGTGCAGTACAGAAATGCAACTGGCCAGTTTGCTTTTAAAAATGCAATCTACCCATGACACGTCTCCAAATAATTGGCAAAAGGAAACAAATGTGGCTGTAAACTATTATCAGTGACAGACCTGCTTGGACGTGTATTTATTTCTTCTTTCCGATGCACTAAAAACATGCAGATACTCCTTTAAATTTACGCTGCCAGCACCGCGGAGATTTTTACCCACAACAAGATTGAAATCAAACATTTGCCGTGGTGATGATGGCGTCTTTAATGACGGCCATAAATTATAGCAATCACAGTTTGAAACAACAGCTAAGATAAGCAGCAGCGAAGACCCGGGCCGGCCTGACAACAGCCATACGAATCAGCCCTGTAAACTTGGCACAACCGCATGCAAAGCCATTACCGCAAAACACCAAACCGTTTCAAAATGTCCCAAAAGCGACGGGCGGAGGATTTTTCACTCATCTGCATCTTTATCCATTCATATCATGAGAACAAAATGACCCATGCATTATTTTACATTTATACTCCTCGAATAATTCACTTATACTCAGCATTACAACACAACACCGCGCGATCCACGCCAGCTTCAAATGGCTAGTTTAAGATTTATCAGTAGAACTGTGAGTCGGCACTTGAAAAGACTGTAAAAGAGTTCTTTGAGATCCTGGGGCTTTCTAGGTCAGTGATGGTAGATAGACAGGTAGATTCTTCCTCGTCGTTAATGATTAACTAAGTTTTGAATAAAAAGAGAGAAATCTTTTGTTAAGATGGATAATGGCCTGAAAATGAAAGTGCCGAGATGTGATTTACCGCTCACATATTCTAGGTGAGAAAATGTATAATAATAATAATAATAATAATAATAATAATAATAATAATAATAATAATAATAATAATATCAGTAGTAGTAATAGTAGTGGGAGATGTGTGTGAGAGAAACAGGGGAGACAATGAGAGGGAGAGAGAGAGATTGATTTAGCCTGCCCCGACACGTTGCCTTTTACTGCGCCTCGTAAATCTGTCTTGAGATAGCAGTACGCATACAACCATTTCCCCCCCTAATATTCTTCTCCACGTGCGAGACGTGAGGTCTTCCCTCCGCTCTGGGATTAAAGCGGTGACGTCCCCGGGTCAGTTTCACGAGTATAGTTTTAAACATCCTAAAACAGAAGGACTATCTTCTTTTACTCCTCCTTCTTTGTCTTCTTCTCTGCTCTATATAATGAACTAAGTCACATAATTATGTATGGCAACATTATTATTATTATTATTATTATTATTATTATTATTATTATTATTATTATTATTATTATTATTATTATTATTATTATTCAAAATCCTGTTCGAAACTCGCCTGCATGGAATAATTAGAAAACACAACCACAACTGTGTGGCCGTTTATGATCAGACTGGTGGGTTAGTGGCTCACTTTAGTTCATTTTAAAGGGAAAATGGAAAAAGTATGGATTCGTTTCATATTGTAGTCTGTTATGGCTTCACAGTAATTTATATCATATAAGATATTAGCGAGCAGTTAATATATCCACGTACAGTTTATTTATTGTGTTGTAATATCAATAATAGAGCGTGACATAAACTGCAGGGTTGATTGATGTCTGTCAGATTTTCACTTTAGAAGACTGTGAGGAATAAATCTGTAAAAACATCAAAATGGAATGGAATGGAAAACTGGACAAAAAAAATTAAGAGCAACATTTTTATCCGTCAAATTCATGGCCAACTTTGCTTAATGTGTATTTGTTTTTTAGGAAAAATGAATTAAACTCAAAGTACAAGCACATGATGGTGGTCAGAGAGTCCGTAAAGAAAGCATCCAAAAGGTATCATCCTTACTGACGATAGACAGTTATA
>NW_024582851.1:232976-239273 GCF_018398535.1 Haplochromis burtoni | reverse complement strand
CCCCACCCCCTGTTACGGGGTATTTAATGCAGCATTAACCTGCACAAGCAGCGACAGACGCACACAAAACATTTTGCCACGAACGCGCCATTTGCAACAATATTATAATGCTCAGACTTATTTTAGAAACAAAGATAAATATTATAGCCTGAAAAAAACTGATAATACTACTAAATGTACCTTATTTACAACTGTCTTTGTTGCCCCTGTGAAGTTCTAGCTATATTTAAAGACACATTATTCATTGAAATCCTCACTGTGGAATTGAGGGTAAGCCAGCGTGTAAATGATTGAGATCTTTAGAACATGCCACTCAGATATCTTTTTTTTTCTAAAATGCTTGAAAACGATTAGAAGTGACTTATAATAAACGTAAACAAACGGCAGATTTGCCCAAATCCTCATTCTTACGTCTCTCCGATTTGCTGCTCTCATTGCGCTATTCCAACTATACTTTATATGAAAAGGCAGTGAGTCTTTGTCATTAGGATGCTGCAGTAAAAAGTAAAGAGAAGTTGGTTAATCCAACAGTATAAATAGGCTTGTATGGGCCTAATGCTCCGCCATTAGTCATACAGGCAACAGAAACCTATTTATCACTCACATGTAACGGATATGAGAGCTGCATGCTGTATCGTGCAATGGTAACTTCATCAGATTGCAGGCCTGCTTGTCTTCAAATTTCACTGGAAGTCTGACAACACTTGGTCACAAATTGACACGTGATTTCTTCATTATACATTTATTATCAGGGACGGGAACATTGGAGTTGAATACGAGCCAGCTGCAGAGCTGAAACAAAAACCAAGCAAACAAATGATTATCAAAAGTTGTTTAAACCCCATTAGAATCATCATTCCATCATTCCTTTTGTTCTGCAGTGAAGTCCACTCGAAAGCTCTTCTGCCGTCCTTGCTACTAATAAAGTTATTAGTGCTGATAAAGGCAAGACACTAGCAATTTCTGTAATTCTTCATTGCCTGGGTTAACGATATAATAATATTTGAGCTCGTGATTAATTGGCACATTATTGAAAAAAAAAGTATTTAATTATTTAGAAAACCCTTTGACTAACCAGGCACGGACTGGAATCCACAAAGAGCGTGTATGCGCGTGCTGCTACTTGGCAGCCGCTATTTGGCTCTCTCTTTTTAATACTTAATACGTGTCTACTTTTAAATGGCTCCCCCGCACGCGCTCATGCACGCGCTCAGCCCGTGCAGCACTAAAAGCCTGGCAACCATATATCTCTCGTGACGACCTCCTCCTGCAGCCCGCGCGCCTACACTGTGACCTCTTCGGCTCCTCGAGCTCTCCAGAATAATAAATTTCTCGGGCAACGTGTATGCTGGGGGAGAGAGAGAGAGAGAGAGAGAGAGAGAGAGAGAGAGAGAGAGGACGGGGGGAAAAGGAGCGGGCGATTTGTCTAGCAATTAGCAAACGCGGGCCATAGAGGGAGGGAGGGAGGGAGGGAGGGAGGAAAAGACAGAAGTTTGTGTAACTTTTGTGTATCTGTGTGTGTTCCAGTCTATGACGATCGCTGAACACATGCGCTCATATTCGGTGCCTGGCACTTGAAAACTGATGTTCCACTGCATGTGTGAGTGTTCTGTTTCCTGTGCAAAGCTGCTGTTGAAACATCAGTTCCATCGGTTGGCTCAGAGCCTCCAAACAGCGTGCAAAGCAAAGAGCTGCTTGTCTGTAAACTGCAGGTCACATCTGTCTGTATGATCCCCGGCTGTTTCATGCTTTTACTTTATAGTTATTTACATGCTAATCCCCCTGACACTACAAAATAAGTCTTCTTTTGGATTAAGTGAAGCATCAGGAGCAAGTAGTCAAGCTACAGAGAAAACACTTCACACAAGCGTACAGGTATAAAGTATCTTTCAGTAAAGGAAAGCTCAGCAGACCTTTGCGATATAATAGAGATACTGTTTGTTTGTTTGTTTGTTTTTCAGTGAAACTGCAAGAGCTCAAAGTAGAAATTACATTAAGTCACTTGAAGAATTGGTCCTTTATGAATCATATTATAGTATTTTAATATCCATTAACACTCAACATTAACATCGAGGGATGGGTCAAGTTTGAATTTCCCCACATAATTGTAATATTGTATTATAGATTTACTCACCTGACTGCAGTATTTGTTACCAAAATGCACAAAAACACTTTTCTGTCACATGCTGGAATGGCTTGCCTATTTTTAAAACTGCATCCGTTAGTTCTTACGGGGCTTGACAGAAATGTAAGTTAAAACAAAAACAAAAAATCCTAACAAAACAGCTGGTCTACAGCTTTTGTACGTTTTCCCACATCTGTGTCTGTATGTACTGTGTCCGACTCATCGAATGTTGCACTACTACCAAAATAAGCATAACATGTTTGAACATTTCAAACCTTAAAAATTGACATGGTTACTCTGAATACTTTTATAGTTAACTGTGATTGTACAAACCCTTGCCAACCCTATAAACCTTATGTAATAACTAGAAAACACCAAATCATTTAAAAAGATATACTTTGCTAACTATCAGCTGGGTCACAGGGAAAAACAGATTGTGGAAAAAGAAATGATAGAAGTTTCCAAAGATTCCCAATAATACTCAGAAAATCAGAGTTCTATAAACTTCAACCTGTCCTGTCCTAAACTATTTGTAAACTGTGGCATTGAACCACTCCAGCTTCACATTTGCTGTAAGTGGAAAAACTGTCAATTAACGATCATCTTATCGTTACGCTATAGTACATGGCTGACCTGAGTCAAAGGTTTTCCCGATGCAAGGCAAAGTGCATAGCACAGTTTTAAGGATTCCGCCACCAGTGAATACACAGCAGCTCATGTATAAATGTCTGACTACTTCTTAGTGGTTCATTTAAAAATGTCTTTTGAAGTTTAATGTAATTGAAATGTCTTATAATTTCAATAAATATACACAGACACTGTTATGACTGATACACAACTTCTTGTTCATATACTTGTTGCCTTGCTGAATCAGTACTATTCACACACGCACACACACACACAGGCGTGAACGTCCACTAGTTAAAAGGCTACTAGCAGCTTTTGCAGCCATGCAGACAGAAGGGGCATGCTGTGTTTACATTATCATCGAGGTCTGTGCAGCATCAGACCCAACACATCTACGACACAGTTTCGCACTTTAGCTCTCAGGACCAGACGCAGAGAGCCCTGGTCTTATATTCTCTAAACGACAGAGGGTTCAACGAAGGAAAGACATTTCCAGTAGTTTCAGATGACTCAAACCTCTACACCACACTTCAGTTGAAGTCCCAGTCAGAAGTGGCTTCTTACTGACCCCTGTAGAGGTGGATGAGTTGTCTGCTGTCTGTCTGTTTGGGTGTGGGAGTGGAGATATCACGGTTGTACCCCTGGGTTACAGTGCCCTGAACTCAGTCTGTTATGACTAAATGGCCTGGTGGCTCTGGAGGTCTGGGAATGTCCGAGGGAGCGCAACCTAGTGAGGTCAAGGGGGACAGGGACTAGAGGGGGTAGGTGTGGTGTGGAGGATGAAGAGGGGAGCCACAGGTCAGCCTCTGGTTTCAGAGCCACTGGACCTCATCGGTCAGAAAAAAACGTGTCCCCTGGCTGAACCCTCTGTGGCCTTAGCTTGGCCATTCCGTGTATGACCATTGATTTTTTCCCTCCTCCATCTCTCCTTCTCTTTTTTCTTTCTATTCCGTTTTGTCCTTCCTTTCCACACTTCGAATCACGCCGCACCACGCGTCCCCTTGAGAGGTTGAAGGCCCATCTAGCAGAACGCTACCCTTTGATTTGAATCGCTGGCAGATTGATTTCTGATGGGGTCAAACTGAAGTGAACGCGCTTCTTGAGGCCGTCGCTGTTAGGCTCAGCAGATAGCAGAGGCCCTGAGCTCGCATCGCGACCGGCGATCATTGGCAGTTCATTTGAAAAGCCTCGCGAACCGTTTGTTTTCGAGCTAAATTGTTTTGAAGCGCAACCGAGACAGTATCCATTAACCAGCGCGCCCCCTCAATTCGCTTAATCCACCCCCCCCCCCCCCCCCCCCCCCACGCCCCTGTCTAACTGAAGGCCGGATTATTCATATTCCCACTGCAGTGTCTGTAGCCTGCACCTGGCAAACAAAGTACACACACACATACACTAACAATATCTCATTAAAAGGTATAGGTCCTAAACCACAGAAACACTTTAGAACCGCAGAAACGTAGCTAAGAAACAATGCATAATAAGTTCCAGGAACCAGAAATTATTCTCATGGGCCTTTCTGTCACATATTAGCAACAACATTTATAATTTTCCTTGAGTAATACGGGACTCCATAGGCATCCTTGTTAAGTTAGCAACTCGATAATATTATATAACCTATCAAAAATTAAAGATCAGCCTTTCGAAAAAGCACACAAAAACGGGCTCTGTACAAATACTATGCGTAAAAGACGCACCGCAGCACGTTCGACGCACAACAGCAGCTGTTTAGGAAGCGTCGGATCTCGTGGTTGACAAACAGACGCAGAGTTGACACCAATGGTTGCATAAACTGAAGGAAAAAAAGAGCACAACACCGGCCCGTCATCTGTGGCCGTATAGGTGGCCAGCAAATACACACAGGCTCATTCCAACACAAACACTCCCAAAGCGCTTGCAGTCAAAAACCCCACGGCCGTAAATGCTCTTACAGCGTGACCTCGCCAAATGCGCGGGGGCAATAAAACCATAAAACACCACAACACAAGGCAACAGAAGCCAAAGCAGAGAAAGAAAAGACAAAATTTAGTCTCAGGCCCTTACCTTTCTTACTTTTATCGACCCGTGAGCCATCTTCTGCTTCGTCGTGAGGGATTTCTGAATGGTTTGTTGGAGTTCTTTGGAGAGATTTTCTTCTTTCCAACGAGGAAGAAAAAAAAAGTTTTTCTTCTTCTTATGGAAGCATGTTTATGTAGAGTAAAAAATAGCTTGGGTGGAAAGGGGAGGCGTGTGTGTAAAGGAGGTGTGTGTGTGTGTGTGTGTGTGTGGGGGTGTCTTCGTAGTGTCTTCCAAGACGTCTCCTTTTTTCTCTTCTGTCCCTCTGGCAACCCCCCCCAACCACCACCACCTCCAGAAGGGGTCTTGTGTGTGGCTGCCGGATGACAATAGAGAAGAAGAAAAGTAAAAGAAGTGTTTAAAGAAGAACAAGTGATTAATGATTGTTTCTTGTATAATTTTCGCATTTTTCTTAAGGGGCCGTCCCCTCTGTCCTGTCCAGAAAATAATGGCGGTGAACATTTTTTTTTTCCACAGAGGTTTGATATGTGTGCGGTGGGGGTTGGGCATTCTCACAAAAATCTGCTTGCTTTCACAGAAGCAGCAGAACGTCCCGGCTGATAAAGGAAGATAAATAAATAAATAAATAAATAAATAAATAAATAAATAAATAAATAATAAGGATTTTTTGGTGGATTTTATTATGCAAAATTGTCAGCCTGCACGCAAATCATCTATTTTAACTGAGAATGCTCAGTGCCCTGGGGATTTAGGTCGTCATTGTGTGTGTGTGTGTGTGTGTGTGTGTGTGTGTGTGTGTGTGTGTGTGTGTGTGTGTGTGTGTGTGTTCAGATTTCTAATATGGGACAACTGATGTGTAGCAGATATTACCACATTTGGACACAAATATCATATTATAAGGAGAGGTATACAGCCTCAGGGTGAAGGAGGCGATATTAAACCACTATTGTTCTCACAATATAGGAAGAAAATGTATGCTTACTTTTAACAACTGGAGATGCAGGCCTAATATCTTTGGATTAAATCACGTTGTTTAATATAGAAAAACAAAAGACGAGATTAAATGTTTCACTAATGACACAGTGAAATGTACGATTTTACTGTTTTGACTACTCGAGTGGGTGCCCGAGCACATCTAGGGGTACAGTTTAATTGGAGGTGGCTTTTTGCGCTGGAGAAACCTCTCATAAATGGGAAGAAAACAGATAAATGGGCAACGTGAGTCTGTGTGGCAAGAAGCCCAGGGAGAAATCAACCAACAAGTAATAGGGAATCTTCTCTGGGCCGAGGAATACGAGAGAACCAATTTGGGGGGCACACTTTTTTTGTTTAAAGTTCATCGAGAAGAATGCTATTTTCTCGTGCCCCCCTCCCTTTTCTCTATATTTTTCGATACCTGTTCTAACAAAAGAAAATGAAAATTAATACGGGAGCCGCGCCTTACAAAAGAAGCCATTCGTCTTGTTGATTATCTATTTGGTTGTCAGGGTTTGAGCTATGGCGCGGGCCCGTTCCTTTTTTGTAATATA
>NW_024582851.1:230041-232956 GCF_018398535.1 Haplochromis burtoni | reverse complement strand
ATGTTGGATCTGTGTGTGTGTGTGTGTGTGTGTGTGTGTGTGTGTGTGTGTGCGCGCGCGCGCGCGCGCTCAGCAGTCCAGAAAACAACGAAAGGAGCAGAGAAAAAAAACAGTGTGATGCAAAAATTACACTCATTAGCACATTAAGAGACCACGAACCGGGAAACTATTTAATTTTGTTCTTCAGAACTACACACAGAAAGGAAGAAGGGAGGGGAGCTGTCACCTATGGTGTGTCGGTCCGGTGCAAGCGCATCTGAGCAGCCGTTAAATTAACCGGAGGACGGCCGCGAGACGGAGGGACGGTTTGTGATTTAAAACGAGATTACAGGATGTAATGTACCAAGATCACTCACGGCCGGGACAGATTAATCATCGCAGGCTCTTGATTTCGAAAGACAGGTTGCTTTGCCTTTGCAGGAAAAACCAAATGTGAAATTGTATGAAACTGTTGTGTATGGACGCATTTTTTCTACTACTCAAATCTGGGGAGGTGAGCAGAAACAGTAAAATTCAACAGGACTCCAAACTGTTATTCCTAGAAAACCCATTTTACATATAGAAAATAGAAAAATAACAAGTAATAATAATAAGATAGAAAGGGTACGTTTTCAGTCATTTATTTAAATGTCTATGGACTATTTACAAATAAGAGGACGGAGCAACATACACATCGGGGGATGTAACACATGTTCACCAGCACCATTTCATCAATAACGATCGAAAGGGATCTTTGGAATGTTAAGAAAATGGCATCAGTGGAAAGAAATAACACTTTTAGAATAAAATATCTAAAAAGAGACACAAAGTGAAAGAATAAACGAGGAAGGGACAAAGAGAAAATGAAGTGCGCGCGCATTTAATGCGCGGAGAAAGAACAAAGGGGCATCTAAAAAGAAATAAATCACTTTTCATGCAGAGGATACTTGTTTGTATGAATGTCTCTTTGCTGCACAGTTGTGGAATTGTCTTTTTAAATGTCCACAAGATTTTTTTGTATGGCAGGCAATAATAATAATAATAATAATAATAATAATAATAATAATAATAATAATAATAATAATAATAATAATAATAAATTTTCACACAATTTTAAAAATATAGGAGCTCAGAAAGCTTTCACTTCATTAAACGAGCGAAAAAAATTACATAAAAAAATAAACTTATCAATATCGTCCGATCCAGCGCGTATAGATAGAGACACAAACGCACGCGCGAGCACACTCTCTCTCTCTCTCTCTCTCACACACACACACACACACACACACAGAACTGAGGTAATAGGTAGTACATCGTATAGTGCTGTGTTTCTGTCATCATTAAAGTATCTGTACCGGGATTTTGGTGTGATCATTAGTGTCTTTTGTAAATTGATGGAAATTACTTAATTTCACTTTAATAACCCTGTTACACTGTTTGCTTGTATACAACATCATATTACGAAAAATCAACTAATCACAAAACGCTCATCGTCACTCTCAGCATCAACAACATTTTACATTCAACACTAAATTCAAAAAGAACTAGAACTAAAAATGAAGAACTATAGTTCGCCGTTTAACAAAACAAAAGCACCAGAAGTTTAAACAGCAAGACGGCAAACTGCCTGGTGTTACTTTGGATCATTTCGTGGTTTATATCTTATGTTAAAGTACTATAAGGACACATAGAGGTAAGCGAGCATGTGTGGCTTTTCTATGAGTGTGTATGGAGTGCAAGAATGCTTCACTTGACCAAAGGAGAGTTCAATATATTACACGTGCGCCTTAAGTGTGACAGTGGGAGAGAGGGTGGTGGTGATGGTGTGTGTGTGTGTGTAGTAGTAGTAGTACGGATGTCGTAGGGAGTGGTGTATTGGGAAGAGCAGTTCACCCTTTTGCTATATAACCACAAAATAAACATTACAAACGGGGGCAGAATTTGGCATGATTAAAGATGAAAACGAGGATACATCTTTAAATTAAAAGAAGTCTTGAATAGTAAAGGAACAGGAAAAGAACCACACACGCGCTGGGAACAATATCTTCAGCCTACCACTCCTTGCTCTGTCAGAGGGAAGGAGAGAGAAAGAGTTTGAAATAGAGAGAGAGAGATGGATAATAGAGAGAGAGGGGGGAGAGAGAGGATTATAAAAGGACGAGTACAGAGAGAAAGGCAAAGAAGGAAAGCGGGCGAAAGCAACGTTCTCTTAGTTCTTTCATCTTCTTCGGGTAGTTTTGATCATTTTCATGATATAAAGGAAATCTCCCTTGCCATCCCTTTTTAAATCATAAGGTCATATTATTGTGAGAAACATCAGCGCAGATCAGGGCCAGAACGGCGGCTATGACATCTCTCTCTCCCCCCATACCAAAAACATTCCGGCCCAAAGTGCAGGTTCCGGTGGTTTGCAAGCGTGTCAGGCCCGTCTTTTCAGTATGGGATTCAGGGAACAAAGGGGGAAGGACAAATTGCCTGCATCAGACAAACAGCCAAAGAATGGGCTATAGTGGTCCGGAAGAACGGCTCTGGGATCCGGCTAGAGCCTGGGAGTTTGTATTGTTGCTGCCTGTTCCAGAGCGGACCTTGGTGTTGGGCATCTTGTGGTCCTTTTTCCATTTCATCCTCCGGTTCTGGAACCAGATTTTGATCTGCCGTTCCGACAGACACAGCGTATGCGCAATCTCCACCCTGCGCCTGCGCGTCAAGTACCGGTTGTAGTGGAACTCCTTCTCGAGCTCTAGAACCTGCTGGCGCGTGTAGGCCGTTCGCGAGCGCTTCGGCTCACCCCCAGTGTAGTTTGAACTTACTGTAGAGAAATAATAACAATGAACGTTATAGCATTAACATATAATAATAATAATAATAATAATAATAATAATAATAATAATAATAATAATAATAATAATAATAATAATAATAATAATAATAATAAT
>NW_024582851.1:227739-230021 GCF_018398535.1 Haplochromis burtoni | reverse complement strand
TAATAATAATAATAATAATAATAATAATAATAATAATAATAATAATAATAATAATAATAATAATAATAATAATGCGTTTGGATCTACAAAATGGGACATGACTGCAGCCCCTTTCATCCTTTCCTGTCAGACGCCGAGCTTACAGCCTGGCTGGTTTATTTTACTGTGTCTCCTTTGAGGAGGAGATTATATTTTGAAACGTGTTGTCAGGTGTCATTCTGGGCCCTGCGGTGGTGGGAATCCTGGCAATACTGCCAGCTCTCAATTGATGTCCAAATGTTGTGATGTAAGCTTGAAAAGCGGCGCTGTACTGACACGTCTGCGCAACGTACGACCGGCATTGCAATACAGGATCATGGCAAGCAGCAGGGCCAATTGCAGCGTCCCTTTCAGCATGTTATGCGAGAGATTGTAGCATCGTCTATTACTTGGTGTTTAGGAATAAAAGGTGGTGGTACAGCAACGTTTGCGGTAGGGGTGAAGGGGTAGGTAATATGTACGACAGTCACTGACAGATTAGGTAATGATTCAACAAATTTCAAAAACTGCAACATACAGTTTTTACGCAGCCAGCAAACAGAGAAAGCAGAGAGAGAGAATGAAAATGAAAGAAACAAAGCTTTCTTCTTCTTCTTTCTTGTCAAGTATACAGCGAAGCGGAGTGAGTGCATTACGGTGCAAAAGTGACTCCGCTTATCCCAGTATGCAGCAAGTATGTTAAAGCATCACAGATAAGCTATAATAGACTGCAGCTATTCGGTCTTGCATTAGTGTTTTACGACCGGATCCATAAACATGAATATTTCAGCTGCTATAAAACTTTCCCTCCCATGGAACAACGACTGGGGAAGGAAGGCTAGACAGAGTAAAGTACACCGTTTATACAACCCGGCCACTTAAAATCAAATTATCACAGCATAAAAGCTAACTTATGGGCTCGGTCTGAGTTGTCATAAGGCGACGAATTAGAGCCGACGAGCGAGAGATCGGACTTCAAAAGGCACCTCAGCGGAGAGGTGTAATAAAAATTTATGGAGGGTGTAATTATATTGGCTCCGCAAACAGACGATCGTAAATCTCGACCCAAAGGCTACTCTCCTACTACTCCTAAGGAAAAAAAGGGGGAGCTTTTCACGGTGGAAACCTAGCTGACTATACACGGGCACAAAGAAAAAGAGAGGGGGGGAGAGAAACAAGTTTGTATGCTTCTCTTACCGATGTTTACATGAACTTTCTTCATCCACGGGTACACTACGGGGTCCTTACGAGTGCTTGTTGGGGAAGAACTGCTTTGGCTGTGGGGCGTTTGACCGCAAGACGGAGGTGGAGGCGGGCTCGGTGTCACGGAATCACAGCGGTGGCTCTGCTCCGGGAGTGGAGTGGTCTGCAGTCCGGTCGGGGCGACGACATGACCTCGTGGGGACATCACCACCGAAGCGGTCTGCGATCCACGCTGGCACTGTGTGTATGGCGGCTCGGCTCGCTGCTGCTGGTTGTGGTTCTGGTGCGGGTGGTGCTGATGGTGGTGGTAAAGAGAGTCCGGCTGGAAGGGAGCAGGCTCCTCTCTCTGGGAGCTGTAATAATCCGGAGAGTGACTGGGCAAATAGTCACTCTGTGAGTATTCCTCGCAAGGTGGAAACTTGGGGTCCACATAGTTGGAGTTGATCAAATAGGAGCTCATGGCCATTAATTTCTGTCTTTTTGTGGAACTGCACCTACTTGGAAAATATATAACTAAAATTTATATCTCATCCCTTTACTCTTCGGTTATTCCTGTTCCGTTGAACCCTCCTACTTTTCTGTCAAGTGAACAAAGTTAAGACACCACGTGACTACAGTCGGCCAATGGCGCACATCCAGAAGGAACCCCGGATAAGGAAATAGGATTAAGGATAAACACGGCCCCAGCACGCGCACTATTATATGCCCTCAGTTCGTGGGCGCTCAATACTTTTCCCGTCTCTCTCCATATGTCTCCTCTTTATATCTCTCCACCTCAGCAGACGGAGAATTATAAAATTAACAAAGTGCGTCACTGACGATAAAAAATCCACTCTGCTTTGACAAAGTCGAGCAAAAGAGTACGGCGCAGATGAAGAGTAACCCCCCCCTCTCTCCACATCACAGAGACGGAGAATCGGAATTTATAAAATAACAGTGCTCCCGTCACTACCGATAAAAAATCATATCATATTATTAATCCACCCCACTCCTCTGCTTTGGAACCAAGTCCGAGCAAAAGAGTACCCGGCGCGATGAGTACCCCCACCCCCCCCCACGCA
>NW_024582851.1:226635-227714 GCF_018398535.1 Haplochromis burtoni | reverse complement strand
CACGACACACACACACACACGAAGTCACGCACACACACGCCCCACGCCGTATTGCAACTGAACCCTCTCTGCTTCTGACGCGTCCGATTGGAACTTTAAATAGACAAATACAGAGGAAAAAGCAACAGAAAGAAAGTGCTGGGTAGATTTAAAGTTGATGTGTGTGTTTGGATGTGCTTTTTTTTTTAGTTTTTTCCTGCTCTTCGCTAATCGCTAATAACGAGAATTGGAGAGTGGCCCGGCTCTTCTATTGCGCCGCCACCCAGCAGCAGCACTGTGTCAGAGATAAATTTGGCTTGTTTGGGATCGATAGAAAATTCATCAACTAATTCAGGTTACATACCTCCTAAATCACCGGCAGACCTTTGCATTAGAGACGAGACCCACCACCCCCTAAAAAAAGAATAGAGAAAAAACTTGCTCCTACAGGCTTCCATTCAACATTTCACATTTTTAACTGGCCTCGCATAGTAATTCTGCCTGGACCGGGATCGCATGAATAAACAGGACTTGTTTCCACGCACTTCCTAATATCAACTTCCATGGCATATTGAGTCCACGCACTCCATGCGTTTGCCCTTGAGCTGTTACTGAACAGAGGTACGACGCTCTTTGTTTTGGAACCCATCTTGCCAACTTTGACCATCTCACACAAGCTGCCACAGACTTTGAGAGTTGTGTTTCCTCGTCTCAGATACTGACACAGTGTCATGTAGCACAGTCTCAATCTCTGCTTGGTGTCGCTTCTTTTTACTTTAACAAAACAGCGAAAAACAAAGGTTTTTACTTGCAGACAAGGGAAGCACGTTCCAGCATGCACCACTGATAAATCTGATTATTCTCTATAACTACCTTTTGCACAGAATTGCTTTTTCTATAATCATCAGCATCAAAACGTGGCAAAACACATTTAAAGCAAAATAAAACACAAATATTGCGTTCGGTAGATTGGAGAAGTTGCAGTCCGCTTTCGCTGGTGTTATACGATAAAAGGTTCATGCTCAGACCCGCACACAAACACGGGAATGATGATGTAGATGTCAAAGTCCTTTGTTTCGAGAAAATTGACCGTCTCGAAC
>NW_024582851.1:220548-226615 GCF_018398535.1 Haplochromis burtoni | reverse complement strand
CCCCTTACGCCTTCTCGAATGAACAGTGAAGCAGGCAGCATCATTTTTCAACAAGAAATAAAAAGTCCAATTCAGCCTGGAGTTGGGATTGAAGACAGCAAAGCGTTCTGATGACCAGAATAAATAATAGTTGAGTTTTATCACCGAACACACACAAGTGGTTTTAAATGTGCGTCTGTATTTATGTGTCCAAATGCATTTTGAAAATTACAAAACTCCCCTTTCCTTCCTTTCTTTTTTCCTCCTCTTTTTTAAACGAACGAATTTTATAAAAATCTAACTGAACAAAAGCTGTACCAGCCAGGAACCGTAGCTGAAGGCCTCTCCTCATTGTATTGGATCCTTCGACGCCGTTGTGTATAAATCCACTATATACTCCCCTAGAAGCGAATTTGTGATTTTATTAATGATTTTTACACAAATCCGGATCTACAGGGTAGATATAGAAGACATTGACTGACAGTGACGGTGTGGAGGCGCATATCTACGCCGTCCACAGGATTTTATTGCTTAGAGAAATTCCCGTGTGTTGCCACTATAGGACAGTTTCATTCGTCAGTACTATCTCTGACCCGCGACCCTCTCACCGCGGGTGGGGAGTTGGCAGATGAAGTTATAATACTTTCACGCTTCCTGTAACTCGACGGTGTCCAAAAAAGCATAGAAACAAAAAAAGAAGAAGAAGGAAACCCAAAACCAAACAAGCAATATTATATATTATATATGTATATATATACATATATATACATACATACACACACACACACACACACACACACACACACATATATATATATATATATATATATATATATAGTCGTGAGATAAGGTATATGTGGTCGGAGCAAGCAATATAGGTGGGCTCCAGTACTGAAATTTCACTGTGGAGCTGCAAGCATAAATATGGCCTACAAAAACAAAAGAGGCCTTACTTGGTTTTAATGGAATGTGCGTTAAATGACTGCACACCCATATATATATATTCATCAACTACAGTTTTTGGTATATGAATGCTAATTTTTTTCTTTTTCTTTTGACTTTGAAATTAAAAAAAGTTTGATTGAATCTCAAGATTTTCATGAACTCTACAAAAGTAACTCAAATAAAAGTTAATTAGAATTAAAGTTCTAATTAGTCACAAAAGGGGGAAAAGAAAGAAAAGAAGAAGAAGAAAAAAGATTCTGGCATCTCCAACTGTGCAGCAACTAACAGAATGAAAACAAATTAATGAAGAAAAGACAAATCACTTGGCACAGGGAAACACAGTCCTATCAGAAATAGTTCTGAGCATCTGACTGAAGAATGAATGGAGTGGTGAATAAATGGATGATTGTCCGTTCACTGTACTAAATGAATTGCAGTCAGTCTTCAAAAGTCTGATTTAAATGAATCAAAAAATGATCTCATCAGCCACCATAGAGAGGATTGTATAGGGAGGACCTATTTTTATGGACCTTTATATATATATATATAATATAGTATATATAGAGTCTATATTATATATGTATATAATATACTATATATATATATATATATATATAATATTATATCAATATATGTGATATATATATATTGTGTTGTGTTGTGTGTGTGTGGTGTGTGTGTGTGTGTGTGTGTGTGTTGTATTGTATTTATTGTAAATGGTAAACCGTTGTAACTGTGACAATTACAAATTAACATTATTTAAATTGTAGGTATTTACCCATGAACCATAACTAATCTTCCTATGATATCCCAGCAATCAGTTCCTATAAATAAATCATAAATAGATCATAAATAAACAATTTAAATGCAATTTATAAAGGAGTGGCATGCTGTTCTCTGTCACACGTTTGTCCTGATATAGTGATATTTTCTGTGACGCTGCTCCCACGTAGGTTTTGTGACTCTAACGCTCGTTGTGCAGCTAATAAAACAACTGAAATAAGTAACTTATTTATTTATGATTTATTTATGATTTATTTAAAGGAACTGATCGCTGTGATATGATAGAAAGATTAGTTATGGTTTATGGGTAAATACCTACAGTTTAAATAATGTTATTTTGTAATTATCACAGTTACTACGGTTTACCATTTACAATAAATACAATTAATATATATAACATAAAGTATATGTATTACTACATAGAAATGAAATACAGAATATCTCTATCTATCTATCTATCTATCTATCTATCTATCTATCTATCTATCTATCTATCTATCTATCTATCTATCTATCTATCTATCTATCTATCTATCTATGTGTGTGTTTCTTTGTAACCTTGACCTCTCTCTATGCTTTGCAGGTCATCTCAGGTATCGATCAAGGTGTGTTAAGTCTGACTGGGGCACTTCCCTTCCCTCTGTCAAGTCTGTCAGCAGTAGCCATTCAGTAGACGGGCGGCCCATTGTTTGGGGCTACAGGTAAAGGTCAGTGTGCGAAGCACAGATCCAGACACACTCACAGGTATTAAGATACAAGGAGACAAAAGCAAAGCGATCTTGTTGCCAGAAAAGAGTCTTATGATCTAGACATCATGCTATGCAATAGTAGCAAAACATGATAAGGATCCGTCTCGCCTATTTTACTAGTTGTAAAATACACTGATTTGATCTTACAGTTTAGATAAACATTATAAATACTAACCTGTCGGAAGCTAAGGGCCACTTCACTAGCTGCGGCACTCCCATCTGAAACAACCAGACCGTCCTGTTTTCAGTCCACACGCGAAAATACTTCATTTAGTGCTACACAGTCAAACAATTAAAAAGTCATGGTGTCTCTCTAAGCTATAGCATGTAAACGTAATATCAGCGTATATTTCGAGCGGGAGAGTGGAGCTAAAGGAGGACAGCACGCAGTAGTGCGAAATAAAAAGAATGGAAAAGGTCAGCGATTTGCATTTCAGCATGTGAGTTTTATTGCGGGTCAATTCCTTTTACAGCTGAAACACCACATAGGCTCAAGTGGTAGCTCAACAAGTTAGGGGTGAAATGAAAAGCAATAAAATATTCAGGGAGCAGGAGAATAAATACGTTTAAAAGCCGCCCCCATTACAATTTACGACTTTCAAATGTCTTCGTCTCAGAAGCCCACAATCTCAGCTACCGCTGAAAGCTGTTAAATACACCTGTCGCACAATGCTTGTAGTTAACAGTAAACTGGGATTAAATTCTTATTTGAAACAGAGTTATGTAAACGGACACTAAAGTATGAGTTCACATTGAAGGGATAGCAATAATGAGATTTCACAGTAGAGACAGATGAAAAAGTCTTGTAGGCTATACTTGTGTTAGAAGTACAAAATCGTGCGCTTCGTATACAATACTATCCTAGCAGAAAACTGCTATTTTGAGAGGTTTTTTTTATTTACTTTAATTTATTTATGGGTTTTTTTTTCATTTTTAAACTGCTAAGAACTTTCCCACAACACAAGGTCTTATATGGTTTAAGTCTGGTAAGAGAAAACTAGAGCGAACATACTGAAGGGTTAAACGGCCCTATTATGTGCAGCGACCGGACTTGTCAGTGTTCTGAAATATTACCGAGGCGAAAAAGCTACAGGGACAACGACGAAGAAGAGAAATGTGCTTTACTTCTTTGTGCAGTTTGAAAAATAAATTGAGCTCCATTCCCCTGGTTATTGTCATGCAAATTAACGGACAGAGAGGGAAAAATGAAGCAGCACGTCCCTCCCTGTGGCAAGTATTCGTCTTGAGAAAATAAAAAATAAAAAAAATAAATATTATATATATATATATATATAATTATTTTATTTATTTAATATATCTTATTATGTATCTATATATATATATATATATATATATATATATAAACTTATGTTGGTAATTGATGTGTCGTTGTGAAGTAAAGTTAAGTTTCACAAACGGACGGTAGGTATAACTGAATAGTGCTAAAAGAACAAGATAAGTGAAGTGGGTTGAGCCAGAGCAAATATAATTATTTCCCTCACATTTCCAAAACATCGCTTCTTCTTCCCCTTCTCAATACTCAACATACTAAAAATACAAATAATAATAATAATAATAATAATAATAATAATAATAATAATAATAATAATAATAATAATAATGATAATAATAATAATAATAATAATAATAATAATTTAGACTAACACATAAAGCTTGCAGTAACTTAGGCTACTTTTTTGTCCTATTAGTAGCATATGATATAGAACCAGGAATAGCTTCTCTGTACAGACAGAGAAGCAGAAAAGAAACAAAAGAAACAAATTATTCGTTTTATCCGAATACAAGCTCACAACCAGAGGAAGAGAGAAACAGGCGGTCAGTAACATACACCTGAAAAACTGTGGCATTTATCGGCTCATATACCACGTGGTCGTAGGAAACAGCATATGAAAAAAACTGCAGCGATGCTAATGGTGAATCAAAATAACTCACATGCATCTGTAGTAGGGTGCAAGGCCTTCACCCGTGATGATCTATCTATCTATCTATCTATCTATCTATCTATCTATCTATCTATCTATCTATCTATCTATCTATCTATCTATCTATCATCTATCTATCTGTCTATCTATCTATCTATCATATCTATCTATATCTATCTATCTATCTATCTTCTGGTTGAGAAGAGTAAAAACTGTGCTTCTTGGATATGTAAAACCTCAGTCACCCTAAATTGTATAATAAAATGCACTCTCAAGTAGGATAGATTCAAGCTTAATTAGGCTAGCAAATTAATAGCCTGGGTATTGAAAGGAAATGTAGCTCTCACAGATGAAACACACAGTTCATGTCCCCGCAGTGTGACGTGCACAGCCTCCAACAGTCCGAAAATATGAATTAATAAGGTCACTATATCGTAAAAAAAATTCTTGCGAAGGGTGAGTAGGGTGGGGGGAGGGGGGGGGGAGAAGGGTGGCAGTGATTGAAGGTAAGGAGGGGGTTTTGCACCAACTCTTACACGTGGTCTTCCCCTCTTCCCTGTGGGCAAAGCACCTGCCACACAAATACACGGTGCGAGTAAAATGCGGGCATACACATATGCAGATGAGGCAGCTTGTTCTTCTACAGCGCGATTTGTACTCACTCTTCTGAAGCTCGCGGATCCTCCTTTCCGTTCTAGCGTCGTCACGTTAAGCTCAACCATTTTTTTTATGTTACCATTATCTTCTTCTTCTTTACATCTGCAACAATTCGGCAGCTGCGTTCCACGTCTTTTTTTCCCCTCCGTACTGCGAAGCCTCCCTCCTAATTCAGCTTTCACACCTCAGTCTCCCTTTTCTCTCTCTCGCTCTCTCCTCTCTTTCGACGCCACAGATGTTTTTGACCTCTTCGAAAAAAAAAAAAAGTCCTTGTCGCTCACGAGCGTGCCGGCACACGGGCAAAGATAGACCCTGTGGTGAGAGTAAACAAGGATCTGTCAGACCAGCGCGGTTCACAATCCGTGCCTAAATGCGGTGATAGTGTTAGAGCAAGGGCCAGTGTAATGGCGACAATCCAGCGCAAACAACGGCAAAGCTTCACCCTGCGACATCACAGCCAAGCGCTAAAAATGTTCAGTGATAAAGCACTCTTCTTTCCCCCATCACCGGTGGCCGTTCCCCGTGTTTTCCGGTCCTACAGGGAGCTGTTTGGGGCTGAGAGAGCGCGAGAGCAGGGCTTCTGTGAGGACTGTGGGCTCTTTAAGGCATTAAGTGTTGTGTGCGTGTGCATGAACTCAAGTTTTCAAATTAATCTGCCAGTTTGGCACACTCTTTGTTTAACGGGCGAGGCGTGTCACCCCGCGTCCCCGGTACGCATTTTAATATTGGTGAGACGCGCTGACCTCCCGTTCACCCCGAGCAAAGCCAAGCCTCTCCCTCTCTTTCTCATTCTCCCACTCCCTCCCCTTTCCCCACCCTTTCTTCTGCCATTTCCACCTCTCTTCCACTTCTTTCTGTGCCTCATCCCCTCTTTCTGTCTTTCTTCTCCTCCTCTCTCTCTGTCATACTAAATTGAGTTGGAGTCATTAATTCGAAGAAAAATGGCCAGTACATGTGGAGGAAGAAGGGGGGCTCTCTCTCTCTCTCTCTCTCTCTCTCTCTCTCTCTCTC
>NW_024582851.1:214012-220528 GCF_018398535.1 Haplochromis burtoni | reverse complement strand
ATATCATTTTTGATTGGTTGACATGGCATGACATTTTTACACCAATGGGAAACTGATAGCATTATTTTAATGCAAGGTTTGGAGGCCTTTCTCCCACACACACTCTCTCTCTCTCTCTCTCTCTCTCTCTCTCTCTCTCTCTCTCTCCCACACACACACACACATACACAATCTTAGTCTTTTCTTCCAGGACCATTTCTCCTTTTCCTTTTGTTGCATAGATATAAATAGTGCACGGTGACATGTGGACCCAGATCGTATAACGACACCGCCTCTTCAGAGAGTTGTAAAAGAATATTTTGTCCAAACAAATGCAGTGCACTGTAGCGGTGTTCGTCTAAACAGATGCTTGTATTGTGCTCAACGGTCTTGGAACCTGCGGACATGGGTATCAGGTGGATTTATGTTGATATTATTATGCTCTGCAACCCGCCAATAGATTCTTATCGAATTCACTGCAGCCACATGTCCACAGAGCGCTTAAATTTGAAAATTTTATCGGTAGAATGTAGGTTTCTGTTCGTTACCTGTTCAGTTTGGGTTATATTTTCGTATGTATCTGGATAGATAAGGACCAAGGCAAAGAAACTGGTACTTATATACGGGCAAATGGGGAAGCTAGATTATTAAAACCGTTCTGCTATAGGCAGACAGGCGCGTGGGCTGCGACATACACTGAATTAATGAGGTGAACTCTGGATGAACCCAGAGAAACGCAACATTTTTGAACTGAGTTATTCCCCCATTACCTTCGGAGGATGTGCGTATGTGTACTGGTGGAAAAGGCGAAAAGTCAGCCTGTTTTATGCCAAAGTTGATTCATTGTTTATTCTTTAATTTATTGAGAAAATCAGCTGTTCCAAGAGTCCAAATCCTTTCCCTCTCTACACTGCCCTGTTCTAACAGAAAAGGTTCTGTTTAAGATTACTTCTAATCATCATCTTTAAGGTTAAATTTATTAGATTATGAGAAATGATTGAGCAGCATCGCCCGAGTTGGACGAATATCCGAATGTAACACTGCAACAATTATTAAATTTCCCTAGATTTTCTATAACAACTTTAGTTCATTTTATAATATTATTATTATTGCTGTTATTATTAGCAGCACCGGAAAGAAAGAATGAGAAAATGAAAAAGACGTGTGGGGGAAATCCAAACAAACGGGACAGGACGTTAATCTCGCAAAGGAAAAATCAGATAAGGGGAGTAATATTTTTTTGGATGTAGAGCGAGATAAGAGTTTGATTGTTTTTTGGGGTTTTTTACAGGGCTGTGCCTATCAGACTCCGGAGACGAAGAGCTCTGCTTTACTAAACTTGCATCCTCAAACACACATCAACATGTCTTAATATCAAATATAAAACCCCTGCTTGAAGACCACAGTTATGCAATTGAGCGCGCGCATGCACGCGTGTGCCAAATATTCAGAAATCTTTACATTTATTGCAAACGGTATTAAGGGTAATTCATCTCAGTATAAGGGTGTAAAAAAAGAAGAAAAAAATAACGTGAATACTTGAAACAAACTCTAGCTGGTGTGAACAAAATGTGTACCAAACACCTGTAATCCCCCCAGACATCCATTTACCTCCTCCCCTCCCACCACCTTGACTCCTCCATTTTCTCTACCCGCCCGCACATTATTGTTGCAGGAGGAGCTTTGCTGTTATTACTGGGGAAGAGAAGGCAAGGTCAGGCCTTCGCCTCTCCTTTGCCTCCTGCTATCATTTCTCTCATCCGTACCCCCTTCCCAACCTCGGCTACTCTGACTCCCTCCCTCCTCCGTTTTTGCCTTTGACATACAGCAATTGGTCCAGGATGGAGTGAGTGAGTAGAGACGAGGGCGGAACTCACGCAAGACGGTGAACTTTTGACCCTTCAACTCAGTGACCCTGTCTCTGCAGGCTGGGTAGTAGCTCGGACATCCAGTTATGTTTTTCTCTTGATAATAAGACTCCTCGTCTTTGCCCTGGGCCGGAATAAGACGGAGGAAACCTATAGTAGCTAGAGGCTATAATAACTTGCTTGCTGGACTGAATGTTGCGTGGTTTTGTGTTTTTACCTGAGTCTGCTGCTACTTAGCAATGCAGTTTAAAGGAAATGATAATTAAGTGCTTAAATGACATTTTTTATCTTACACTTAATGGCACAGGCTACTTGTGTGTTTTTATACAATCACCATCAATCAGCTTCAGAGAAGCGCGACCGCTCTGACAGTTGTGTATTTTAACTGAGAGAGAGATAGACGGGAGGTTGTTGCAGGTTATCGTCAGTTAGGATTCAAAGGGATGCGTACACGTGTTGGGAGGGAGAGAGGTACAGGCAGAGCAGAGCAGGGCACGTGGGGGTCTTTTGAGCTCATTCTCGTCCTCCTAGTGGTCTAAAGCGGGCTCTGGTGGCGGCGCGAGAGAGCTGCATTCTCAGGAAAAAATATGACCTCCCCAGGCATGTTGAAACCACAGAATGGAGGTAAATAGAAAGAAGAGTACAACCTCACCACCACCCAAAGCGCTCTAAAAATATGAATTAGCACAGAAGGCACAGCAATTATTGGAATGGCAAAACGCCATTGTGATGGCAAAACGCTTGATGGTGACACACTGATTGTTGCAACAAGTTAATGTGTATATTTCCTTCATTGTACATATGTTGCATGTTATTATAAGCTACTTCCTATCTGCTGTTATTTAAATGCATACTTCTCCATTATGATAACTATTATGTGACTGAACTATCTAAAATGATCTCAACTTCTATACATAAAACTTTAACAAAATTAAATTATATATTTGAAAAGAACAAATATTGACATAACCTGAACTTTCTCATAACCCATTGCCAAACAAGTCCGTTCTGGTGTTACCCGGGCTTTATTCAAATTGCACAAAGGGCCTCTAATAAAGGCCTTTTTAGTGCAAACACTTAGGAAGTCAGTGAGAGCATCTTTCTGTTTATTCCCAGCATCCAGCGCTGATTGTAGGTGCCTTTCAGTGACTTAGACAGGCTATTTTCAATTAGCAACTTTAAATCCAAAATAAGTGCTGGTTTTATGGCTATTGTATTATTGGTAGTATGTTTAATAGTCAACCTTTTGGTGGTGGGTTAATTGAACGGTCTATTTGCCCAGTGCTCTGCCTGAAATTGTCGAAGTTTGACGTTTGGCTTAGGCAAATTTCCCTTTTTTACCATCAAAATGGAGAACACTTTAAAGCAACCACCTGTTCATTCCACCCGCCCACTATGTTGGTGAGGTAAATATACATACACTTGAATTCTGTAAAGGGGGGGGGGTTGTTAACGCCGACCTGCAAGCCTTTCTTCCTCCAGAGTAGAGCCAGGTCAGCAGACAGGCTCTGCTGACCTGGCGGTGACTTCTTGGTATGCATTATTCATGAGGCTTGGCCGCGTGGTTCACCCCAAGACTATGCTGAAGATATTAAGGCCGCAAATGCCTATTTAAATACAGCGCAATCACACCAAGTGACACGAGGGAAGAAAAGACACAGGGATTTGCGGAAAATGGGCAAAGGTTGGCAGTTGGATTTTGTTGTTTTTGTTTTTCTTTTAGTTATTTATTTTATAACTTTGTCTCACAAGCCAGTGATTTCTTCACAATTTGAATATTTTCCCATGCTCAGCCCCCCCCCCCCCCCCACACACACACACACATATACATAGCTCTCTCATGCCCTTCCAATAAATCTACCAAACACAGCAAAACACACCCCACTTACTCCTACACAAAGCAGCCGCTCTCACACAGACACACACACACCTTTGCAGCGCAATGGGAAGGAGAAAAAGGGCCGATCGCATTAGTTACTCACCTCACTCATCATCACCAACACACAGGCTGTAAAGCCAAACTCAGCGCCTTTTGACAGTTTGGACAGGTTCAAAGGAGCAGCAAGTCTCTACACATAATACACATATTACACATAATACTGAAAAGAATCGCGTCTGTACACTGGAGCTGCCCTGTGTACATAAACGGGAAACACACACACACACACACCAAAAACAAAGGAGCCCATACAAAGCCATTGCTGCGCCTTCCCATGTCCTCTCTCGCTTACCCGGACAAGAAAAGGAACTACTTTGTGTCACGCGTGTCATGTCCTGTCCCTGCGTGTGTACAGGTTATGGAGCTATAGGGAGAGTGTAGGCTCTTGGTGCTAAAGGGAGGTGTTCCTGCATCATCACTAAAAGGAGGAAATTGATGAAAAATGAAATAGGGAGGGTTTTTTTGCCTTCCTGTTTACCGAACTGAAACTTCCTCAAGGACCTAGGCCGTTCCCGAAACGCTCGTGTGTATGTATTTATAAACCAACGGAAAAAGGAGGAACATAATAATAATAATAATAATAATAATAATAATAATAATAATAATAATAATAATAAATGAAACAAAATAAAACGGACCTACATTAAATTACATTACATTACATTTAAATAAAATTATTTTAAAAATAAAAAATCTTCCTTATTACTCTGTTTTTGGAATTACGTTCGACTGTGCTTAACTGCGCCACAAACTAAAAATGGCTTGAAATAAAAACCATTGCGATTTTGGGAAACATTCTATTATTTTAAGGTAATTAATCAACTACATTTTTTAATTAAAAAAGGAATTCATTTGTTTTATCAGATAAACGTTTACAGTGAGGGAAAGAGCCTTCTTGCTTCACTCCCCTATCCCAGTCTTCCTCCTTCAACCGGTGCCTCAATAATTTATGGCATCCCAAACATGACTTTAAATAACATTCTTGTGAAGCTCGTGAAAAATCATTGCGATGGCGAAGGGCAGCGCCAGGAATCCCCAGACTGAAAATACATCGGGCCAACCAGCCAGCCGGACTTACTTCGCATGTAAAGTGAACATAATAAATGAGAGTTTGAGCGGAGAGAGGGACTTCCGAAAAGTGGAATTCTCCTCTCTTATTAGAGCAGCACAGAGGCCACAGGATTAACTCTGTGGTGGTGGTAGGTAGGAGAAATAGGCTCGTACTTGAAGGAGCCTTGTATGTATAAATATTGTAAGAATAGGTTTAGTTCAGGTTTACTTCCACTGCAAAACACTTTGTAAAACAGAGTGGAGAATACTTCCTTTGAGAGGTTTTATTAGATTGAAAAAGCAGACAAAATAACTGCTTAAAAAAATCAAACTACAGCATAAAAAATCCTTCTGTGAACAGATTACATTTTGTCAGAACATAAACAGCGTATCTTGGCCTTGTTCTGCTTTATTCGAAATTATGGTTTCTTAATGTGACATGTTTCTATTAAGCATAATAATAACTCTAAAAAAGATATGACTTTTTTTTAGCAGACAGCATTTTCTCTTGTGCCTGGGAATCATCTTCCTCATGTTGTCACCGTCTTCAATGAAGAAATCTGTTCATTTTATGGAGTTATTATGGCGTCGCTGCTTTAACTGACGCCATGGCGATCTAAACCAGTGGACACTGACCTCTCAAAAAAAAGAACTGATAGAAACAAGCTTGGACTTGATATGTATCGAAATTTGAGCTTCAGTTCTAACATAACATATTAAACAATTTACACGATGGCTCAAAGCAACAGGGTGAGTGCGTGCACGGGGCAGAGGATGGCTCGTGTGACAGCTTCAGTCCCACTCTAGACAGAAGAAGAGCTAGATTTGGAGGGTCGGAAAAAGAGCTATACAGTTACCACTCTTCTCCTAGTTTACTCACAACACGACCAGCTTGTATATTTCTTGATAAAATTGTACTGGTGTTCACCAACTAAAGGTTTAAACTACGATTTTCCGTGTCACAAATAAAACAAATTTACAACCCTGTTCATTTTAGAGGATAAACTATGGCTATATGCTATAGCGTGCTAAATCGATTAGTTCCCGTTGTATTTTGTGTGAATCTTATGTTCTGATAGAATAAGTCATGCTTGTGTCATCTACCTTCGTTAACATTTCCTTAAAATATGCCATAATTCTGTTCTGTCAAGGACCCGTACCAGAACTCATTTCTTTACGAGTATTTATTTGGGTATCCGTTTAACTTAAAGACTGATAGAGGCTTGCTAGCTTAAGTAAAGCTATCATGTTTTGGTTTGGTTAAATCTAAAGTTATATTTTCATCAAGGGTGCTTTAGTGTCATGTGGTGAACGCTTAGCTCGTATTAGAATACATGACTGATGTTGCATTTTTAAGCGTCTGTATTTGTGTCAACAATTTCACCAATATTCGCTCCAGCGCCTGCACCTGTGAAAGTTGGTAACACTTTGGTCAGAGTAAAATAATTAGTTTGGTGTCTGGCAGGTTTGGGTTAATTTACCAGCATTTCCTTGTGTGTGTGTGTGTGTGTGTGTGTGTGTGTGTGTGTGTGTGTGTGTGTGTGTGTGTGTGTGTGTGTGTGTGGTTTTCGTTGTGTTTTCATTCAGAGGTGGTCAAAAGGTAGGGGTGTGTGTGTTGGGGAGGGTGGACAGGAAAAACAAAGAAGTCTGTCTTTGTAGAAAAATAAATAAATAATTTAA
>NW_024582851.1:186108-213992 GCF_018398535.1 Haplochromis burtoni | reverse complement strand
TGTGTGTGTGTGTGTGTGTGTGTGTGTGTGTGTGTGGCGTGTGGCCCAAGCCCTGGCGTAAAACCAATACCTCTAAGGACTTAGTTGGCGAGCCTTGTTTTCATCTACAAAGCTGTTTCACACACATGCATCCCGCATTAAAAACAGAAAAACATGGGGGCAAGGTCTTGTCCCCAAGAACGCCTATCAGCACAGCCTGTGTATACACGCCTGCGTGTTCTTCTCCATCAGTGTAGTGGCTGATTTTTCCAACTCATAATCCTTTACAAAATCCATTTTACGCACACTTTGGCCGTGGGTAAAACTGTTATTTGATCACAGAATGAACGGAGTGAACATATGAGTCACAAGAGTTTTATGCTTTCAAAGATCACATAAACCGAAATCTGCAACATTTGCTGTTCGGTGTGATTTCATTAGCCTTTCAGCTAACGTATTATCAAAATAGTTCAAGTAAATTTGAAAATGCAAAATAGAAGTGGTAAAATAGCGCGCACAGGTTTTCCGTCTTATTTTCCTAAAGTTCAGCATATAACCCACATACACACAGATTTAAAATCACTGTATGAATTTAGTCTCTTTGTGTTTATTACCAACCACCTCTCCCCACAGTAAACCAAGTAGTAATTACCATTCTTACTTTGCGCGTCATCATTATGCACAAAATGAAACGCATATATGTGGGGATACTGGCACATACAAAGACAATTCTAATCTTGAGTCATCTGTGAGGTAATAACTATCGAACGTCCCGAACCGGCGACGACAGGGACTCCCCGAGTCTCTCTGAGTCCTAATTGTCGCTGGCAAATACACCGGAGCTTGGCGGCACTCCGCCAGCGCATTAATACCCTAGAACTACATAGTGAGTGACAAGGTAATTATACCCCCCACCTCCACACCCTCCCCCGCTCTCTCTCCCTTTCTCTGTTTCTCTCTCTCTCTCTAACACACACACACACACACACACACACACACACACACACACACACACACTTTACCAACTCCTCTCCCCACTTAGCCCCCACTTGCAGACGGCCGTCACTACTTACTGTGCTGTGAGTCCAAGCTCTTTCTCTCCGGCGTCCACAGAGCAAAGCAGAGCGGAGATCAACGGTCTCCGAGTGTATTGTGAACCGGAGCTGGAGTAGCGGCCAGTAGTAGTGGCCTGCTCTCTCTCACACACATACTCCCTCTCTCCCTTTCTCTGTCTACTTTACTGACCTCTTTAGGATCCCCGCGAAGCAGTTAAACCGTCACTTGCTTTGGAGAATGCGAAATATATAGTACATTGTCAACTCCCCAAAACCATAAAACTAAGCTTATGGGACCCCACGTGACTGCAAGCGAACCAGTGAGAGGTATCAGTCTGAGTCCAGGCTTGACCTTTACGATCCAACTTGGAGATAAAAACCCATATTTGTTTGACATGTAAATGTCAAAGCCGCCTTCTTTTTTTTTACAGTTTAGCCCAACGTAGAAGGAGGTTAGCTTTAAAAATATATCTCAACACACACAGAGGAGAAGCAGGAGATAGAGGCTGTGTCCAGCCCCCACCCCCACCCCAGCAGCAACTCAGAAGGAAAGCCTTGTAGGAGTAGGGAAACGGCAGCACCATGAGCCGGTGAGTTTAAAAGTTCAGTCGCTTGTTTACAGGAGAGGAAACTTAATTTGCCCGGGAGTAGCCTTCGTTCGGGCGGAAAGGAGAAAAAGTGACCAATTTGTCCACCGCGGGTAGTTTGTTGTCTTGTCAGAGTTGGTCAGCAGAGTCGAGAACTGATTTGTGAGTGTGTGTTCTGTGCATACTTGTATTTGTAATTCTCTCTCTTCTATGTGTGTGTTGACCACTTTTGATGTTCATCACATATAAAAGAAAGAAAAAGAAACTGTCAGTAAACCCAGTGATTCTGTTTGTGTGTGTGTGTGTGTGTGTGTGTGTGTGTGTGTGTGTGTGTGTGTGTGTGTGTGTGTGTGTGTGTGTGTGTGTGTGTGTGTGTGTGTGTGTGTGTGTGTGTGTATATTGAAGAGTTAAGCCAGATCTACATAATGTAAAGTTAAACAACTTGATTTCAGCCTATATTGGAAGTCAGGTAAAAATATTAAATGGTTTGATATTGTTGGCACAATACATAATACTGCTTTAGTAAATAACCACACACGCCACTCCTAACTATTGAGGCACATTGGTACAGCACCTATGGATATGCAAAGAGAGCAATTTGGTGTTCGGTATCTTGCCAAAGAAGACTTCCGCGTGCAGTTTGGAGAAGCCACAGCCACCAGTGTTTGGCAACTGATGCCAACCAAAGCCCCAGATTTGCATAAAGATATATGATATAAATATGGTATAGATGAGGTAATATGCAAAAACGATATGTGTTCGAATCACTTCTTCAGTATGTTATACAAACACACACACACACACACACACACACACACACACACACACACACACACACACCACACACACACACACTCACACACACACACACACACACACACACACCAAAGGCCTCTTACAATCTAGATTCCCCTTAAGCTGTTTGTGGAACTGTTTCTATTATGAGCAGTTGCTTCAGTCTTTCTGTTTAATGAGTACAATGAACTTTATTGGGTTTCTTGTTTGTTTTTTTTGTTTTTGCCTTTTTACTTGAAGCTACAAACAAATACAAAAAGCTCACTGGCAGACAGGTTACAGGCCTTAATGGACGGTAGCCATTAGCCATACACACACACTCATATAAACACGAACTCGCACACTGCACCTACAAATAGCCAACTGGTCACATTTAAAAATGTCAATATATATATATCTATATACATCATTTGAGAAGCATAGAACCGATAATTACAATTATAATAACAATATAGTACAGTTCCGCTTTTTTTGAATAGTAGCTGTACACAACTTTTTGGATGGATAAACAGATACAGGCAAAGTGATTTATTTTAAGTTTCAAACTCGGACACACGTACGCGCGCACGCGCGCGCGCGCGCACACACACACACACACACACACCTTTTCTGCTTCAAATAGCGCAGAATTTAATGGTAAGACAGCGAGTATAGTGGGTTTGGGGTAGGCGAGGGTATACGTGCCTTACTGGATGTAAATAACTTACAATAAACGCTCACATGCTAACTTTTCTAGAAAGCACTTGGTCAGTTACAAAAATTCACACTTGACACATAAAACGATACGTAGACATTAAACAATAGGTAGGTAGCAATGTTGTAAGTAGGACATAAGGTAGGTAGCATATTTATCCGTGACTCCCCTCCTTTTTTAAAAGAGGACAACATAAAGAAACACTTTTTTTGTTACAAGAGCAAGTACCACAGTCATGATTCTTTTTTACGTTGCCCTAAAACACCAAAGACCGACATACCGAACAAATGAAAAGTGCTGCGCTGCTGTACAGTACTCTTAAGTGTTTCTGATTACATTTTTGGAATATTTTTTCTTCGTCTTCGTCTTTTGCTGACCTCTCTTTTGCTGTTTTCTTCAAGTTTTTTTTTATTTCTGGTTTGTTTCTTCCCTCCTCCAGGGAAGCGTGTACATGGTAGTATCATCTCTAAAGAGATGAACGAAGACAGATTCTGGTTTAAAACAAAGATATTTCTAGGGTTGGAAGGCGCTGCCAGCAGTGGCGAGGCTCATGCTTTTCAATTTGTTGTCTTTCTTCCACTTCATTCTCCGGTTCTGAAACCAGATTTTAATCTGCCGCTCCGTGAGGCAGAGTGCGTGCGCGATCTCTATCCGCCTCCGCCGCGTGAGGTACCGGTTGAAGTGGAACTCCTTCTCCAGCTCGAGAGTCTGATAGCGGGTGTACGCCGTCCGTGCCCGTTTCCCGTCGGGGCCCGTCATATCTGAGGGTGATGAGAGGACAAAGGGCTTTTAAAGATGCGCCAACACGCGACAGAAACGGGCTGTTATTGAGTCCAAAAATAGAGTGCGCAATATATAGTCAGTATTTTACAGCGCTCTAAAGTACACTCCAGTATAAGAGAACTACTTGAAAATATCAATCTAAAGTCAGGAACGCCTCTGTTAGGGTGATGTTTTCTATGAGTCAAAGGATTCTCATAGACTGGAGCCACAGGTGTTTGTTTTATTGTATCAACCTCTAACACCCCCACGCATACACAAGGAATTAAACTTACTGTTTTATCAAAATCACCGAGCGTAAAGGCAGGCCTCCAGCGAGTAAAACTGTCCATCATCCTAACCACAACCTTTCTTGACACATTTTATTTCTGCTATTTCCATTCCACAGCCTGGGTTAAAACATTTGCTTTTATCTGTCACATTACCTTTTTTTCCCTTTTTAACCACCAGTCTTCCCCATCACCTCTCTATATGCCCCATTTTTTTACACTCTTCAGGGTTTTATTGCCCCGTCCTCTACCTCACCTTTTTAATAAAGTTCCCACCCGTAATAAAGCTTCACTTTTCAAAGGAGCAAGCCGCTTCCAAAGCCTTCCTGGCCTCACTTTCTGCTTCTTTTTTCTTTCTTTGCCCGGCTCTGTCTGCAGCTTCCCAGCCCTGTTGAGTTTTTCTTCCCTTCGTCTCTCCCCTGACAGATTTATGACGCTTTTGTGGAATTTGCTAAAATAAAAAAGAGGAGACAGAAGGGGCAATTGTCCGGCGTTCCTGATTTCTAAAACACTAAAATGTAATGGGAATTTTCTACTAAGACGTTTTCGGGTGTGTACTGCTTCGATTTTTTTAGATCTTCATATCAGTATTTAAAACATGAATACATAATTTAAAATGAAAGCATAAATTTTAACCCAATGCGCACGATTAAATGGCATTCATTTGAGATTCATAATCTTGACAACTGATTTCTGACTGCCACATGAAAATATGAAATTGACGCAGTAGAAAAAAGTCTGGTAAGGTGCAGAGAAAAACGAAGAACCGTGGCTAATTGGGAATTTTCCTGCTGTTCTCGAGCATCCACTTTACACAGATCAAACCAGCAATAATTCTGCACAATCATTAATGTGCATTTTAAGAAGCCCCGATATATGTACAACAAGCACTAAACTGTTACCAGTCCCATGTGTCAACACGGAGGCTATTCTGCTGAACCAGTCATATGAATGTTATCGCCCGAAACTTCTAGGATACATGGAAAATAAGTTGTAAACACAAGAGCAATGTGTACCATGACTAATGTGTAGCTTTCTCATCCAGGGGAATATCTGTGGTGTCTGCGCCTCACTGCCAGTGTTGCCAGCGGCTGATCCCGTCGGACCGCCCTCTTGCTTATGCCCGGTCCTGGGTGGCGGATTGCTGGCGTGACTGGTGTCCCGGTTATGCTGCAAGTCCTCGGTCTCTGGTGACGCGTCATCCAGCTCGGTGAAACGCTGCACTGTGCCGCCACCGCCGGTGGAGGAGGCGGAGGACAGGTTTGGTGAGCTGAGATTACCGCTTCCTGCTTGATCCGAGCGAGGAGACGAACTCCGGGCGCCCAGTTTTGTGCTTTCGTTGCCGGGTGACAGCAGGGAGTCCGCCGCAGAGGCGAGGGAGCAGCTAGATGGTTGTCTGAACCCCCTGTCCGGGGCCGGGGAGCCGAAACCCCGCGAGTCCCCACCAACTGAGCCGCCCCCGTAGTGTCCTCCAGCGTTGGCGGTACTGTTGGTTCCCCCTCCCCGGTTAGTGACGGTCAGGTCCATGCCATTGTAGCTGTAGCCATAAGAGCCCGTCGCAGGGTGCATGGTGGCGGAGGAAGAATCCCTGTACGTCCCGCCGTTCATTGCGCCGCTGCTGCCTCCATAATTTAGCAGTTGATATTCGGGGCCATTTGGGTAGCGCCCCGAGAACGAGTTTACAAAATAAGAGCTCATTTAGGTTGTTTTAGAGACTTGCAGGTTTATAGTTGAGTACTAAGGGGCGCTTGATTTGTTAGATTTCTCTGGGTCGTTATAACGCTGGTACTTTCAACGATTTATGATGTATTAGTGAATTATGGCGTTGCACTGTACTTCGTTTTTAGCTATGTATGCGCCGTCCAAATATGGGGGTGGGGTGGTGTGTGTGTGTTGGATGGAGGGGTGTGTGTGTGTGATGGGGGAGGTGAGGGGTGAGGCGAGGGAGGAGAGAGAGACACACACGTAGTGAGGAAGGAGGAGGGGGACGGTCACGTGCTTTTGTTGACCAGTCGTAAATTCTCGCCGATGACTTTAGAGAGGTAATTTATGCTCTGAGGTTTCAAATGATAAAGATTGGGCGGGGGAAGCTTTCCCTCTCTTTCTCTCCGTCTCTCTCTCTTTATTGCTAGAGGTGTCGGGGGTGAGCTCAGAGCGCCACCTACTGCAGATATAATTTATTGCACAGAAAGAAGTGTTAAGGGAGAAAGGACACACAAGAGTCCATGACATATCCATGCTATAAAAAAACATTGTGTGTGTGTTTGTTCATCACTCAGCTCTGTTAATTGACCTTTTGCTTAGTCTCACAATTAAGAGCCGTAAGAACCGTAAAATCAAACGTTAATAATGAACACCGTGGTAAAAAAAATAGTAACTAGCCTTTCTCCACATACATCTGATAGCTGTTGATATTTATCCCGGAGTTCTACCAAAAAGCGGTCTCACCGATAAAATACACGTGTTTTTTTTGTGTTATGCAGTGTTTCGACTTGCTGCACTAATTGTTTGTACCTCAACTTCCGGCACAGGTACAAAACACCAGTAGGAAATATAGTGCAAAATATCACAAAAATTAGGCAAAAATAAACAAACAAACAAATAAATAAATACATCACAGACCAAACTAAACAGTCAACACTACAAAAAATGTTTGAGTTATGACAATTCGACTGGCCTGCGACTGTACATTCTTTCTTTCTTACTGCAAGCCTCCTTTGCAGCTGCAGACGAGGAATGTTAAACCTGATCTGTGACGTCCACACTGGATGGAAATCTGCTGATTTATGATTTGTTGATTCCCGGGTTTGGATGCATTTCAGCCGCGGGAGTGCTTGTGTGTGTCTAAGCGTTTGCGTGTTTGAAGTAGGCCTCAGTGTGCGCTCGGGTGTACACGCTTTGTTGTAACTTCGGCACAGCAGCTAGAACAGGCGACAGATGAAGAATTCCAGAGCTTTGTGTGTATGTGTGAAATGATACAAATGGATGTACTCAGTGGGGAAATGTGTGCAGTTTGCAGGCCACATTTCAGAGTGTCGGCTAAAGAAACCAGCAGTTGGAATGGGATTCATTTTGAATATTACAAAGTAGCAGGCACATTTAAAACACACGGGCAAGCACACATAACAGCAACATGGGGTTTAAAGCCACAAAAGACCCAGCTGTCACACTCCTCTCAGCAAACTGCCTTTGGTATTTATAAATCAGCACAATCGCGCTGAATTTGTTCCATGAAAGAGCTCACTGAACGAAAAACATTTAAATATTTCAATAAGGCCAGTTTGAAGACAATCATCATTCAGTTTTAGCATAGAATAAAACTATCTGTCCGTCCATCCATCCATCCATCCATCCATCCATCTCTTTTCTTTCGCTCAACCTACCTATCTCTTCAGCTGTACATGTTTTGCGTTTACTTTATGTTATATTGAATTTGTCGCATTCTGAGTAAGAATAAAGGAGGGTCAGAATTTAAGGTATGAGTCCAGATTAGAGCACATTTTGCAACCAGTGCCTGCGCACAGATGCAGTTCCTTTTATTCTAATAATCTCATTCAAAGAGCCACGCAGATTTCAATATGCTTCATTTTTGGAGATTTTGATATTTAAAATAATTATAGATTGTGGTCTAAGACAAACTCTTTCTAACTAATGTTCAGTTGTCTGAACATTAGTTCAATTTTTCTTCTTCAAAATTGAGACTTTCAGTAGAGAACAGCTTTCAGTGGAGATAGAAAGAACAAAACAACATGAAACATTTCCTCTTCGTTTTTCTCTCCTTAAAATATGTTAAACACCAAGCACGTATGTGCAATATGTAAAGACGAGCCCCCCTGATTCACAGTAAAACCATTTCCACTGTGTTTAACATAGAACATCTGCCAGCACTTAGTCATACAACTGATTCAAAATGGGAACGAAATCGCCAATCGAGTCATATCCACAACACAAAAAGAAACCAACGTACACTGAATATGTCTGTGCTGCAAAATACGCTTTAATAGATTTTCTCTTGAGGTAATTTCATTGCGAGTCTCACTATATTCTCAATTTGTCTCTCAAAGTATTAAATCCAAACATAACATAACTAAAAGTATCATTAATTAAATCATGTGAAATCTTTAGTTCTTCGCCTCGCACAGTGGCGAGGCTGGTTTTTCTAGGTGTGCTTATTAATTATTTACTACCAGCTAATGCCATCTTTGTCTTGGTAGTATTCCAACAGGATTTTTTTTTCTAAACTTAAAATGTGTATGCGTTAGATACATGCTATAATAACAGCACTTGCTTGGCATGACTTAAGACCGTCAAATAATAAATAAATAAATATCTGTTCTCTGTTATGCTTATTATGTGTGTTATTATACCCATAACTGGAAAATTCAGAAATATATCTCGAATATTCCGAATGAAAAACCGGCAAATGAAATCATTCTAAAGTAACTCTGATTTAGACCATATTTGTCTTCATGTTTTTCATGTTTCATGAGATAAGCTAATGTGCAGAATGGTGTGTGTGTGTGTGTGTGTGTGTGTGTGTGTGTGTGTGTGTGTGTGTGTGTGTGTGTGTGTGTGTGTTCGCACCCGCATCAGTGAAACTTCCAAGATGGATACAACGCGCCGGTCACTCAGGGGACAAGTAGAGTTAAAAGGTCACGAGGACATTGTCCACTTTGTCTGCGTGAAGCGTGTGTCTGTGTGTAACGTGTCTGGCTGCAGGGCTCGAGGAGAGGTCAACTTTCCCTGCCTCGCTCTGGTCATCATTTAGTTTGAGCCCGCCATCAGCAGCTCACTCTCCTCGTCGCTTTCCTTCCAGATCGTCGCGTGCGCCTGTTTGGCCGCAGCCTCGCGTTTAACACCAGTAAGAGGCTAAAAGGCTCAAGCGTGTTAAAGTTGTCCTCTAAATCATAAAATAAACCAATCTCAAATCCAGTAATGTTGAGTTTGACTAACCTTTACTGCGCGTTAATTAATGTTAGAATAAATGAAAATTCATTTCATGCCCCAAGACACACACAAACACACCCTATCCCCGTTATAAAAATAACCTTTTTCCATAAATTCCTTTACATTTTATTAAACATTTGTCATAGGTAGTATATGTGATTACTTGACAATAACACATAACCAAAACATGTAAAAATCGATAAAATATACACTTTCCTGAATGTTTTAGGTAGTTTGGCGAATATCATCAGTAGGTTAACAACCGCAACCCCACCCAAAGCTTCAACAGGTTTCCCGATATTGAAAAATTCCCCGCAACCGTAGTTACATTATTTTCACCATACAAGGCGTTTTTCCCTTGCTTATTTCTGTACAGTTTAAATATGAACACCATAAGACATACATACCTCCAATAGTTTTTCCTCCCTTCGTGTATATGCAGAGCATACTTGCACGTGTACTTAAAGGTATTAAAGGCTACACACATTTACAAATAATAAGAAACAAAATCGGGAAGGAAACAGCCGGAAGTCAAGTTCTAAAGCCCCCAAAACAAGTTATAAACCCTAAAACAAGTGCCTTGCATGATGTCTTTGAAAGAATAAAAAATAAAATGAAATAAATTAAATATGCATAGCCATAAAAAAGTACAGTAAAAAAATCGGTAGGCGGAATGCAGCAATAAATTGTGTTTCAAAACTACTTGTGGTCTTGTGTTGGTGGCCTTTAAAAAAAGTGTTCATTCATCTATTGTATTCTTTAATTTAACGCCATGTTCCTTTCCCCTGCCAGATTTTATCGTATCTGTCCCTTTCCACAGTTACATAACCCTTGCTGTAGAGTGTTTTACAAATTATTACCAAATATAAGACCACTCAAGTACAGCCTACAGAAAGAGTTGATGTAAGAGGGATAAAAATAAATCCCCCCATTCCGTTGTTTCACCACTGCTCAGGTGAGGAAAAAAAGAAAGAAAGAAAAACAACAGAGAGAGAGAGAAAAAAATGCGGGGGGGGGGGGTGCTCTTGAAAAACTTGGAGGCATGAGATTAATCAGCATGTCTTCTCTTTTATTCTGCCCTTCCTTTTACGTGTCTTACATTAGTTTATTTTTGGTCCTGTTTTACTCAGTCCGTTTCTCCTCTTCATCTGCACCGTTCGCCGTAGAGGAAGAAGAAGAGGATGTAGAAGAGGAGTTGATCAGCTTGTTCTCCTTCTTCCACTTCATCCTCCGGTTCTGGAACCATATTTTAATCTGTCGCTCCGTGAGGCACAGCGCGTGCGCAATCTCGATCCGACGTCGCCGCGTGAGGTACCGGTTGAAGTGAAACTCCTTCTCCAGCTCGAGCGTCTGGTAGCGGGTGTACGTCTGCCGACCGCGTCTCCCGGGGCTACTGAAGGTCCCTGAGAAGCAAGAGACAGATACATTTGAACCAAGATAACAACACTGAGGCGTTAACTATTCTGTTAAGAAAAAGTTACCAGAAAAGTTCATCACATGCATATTCTATTCTATTCTATTCTATTCTATTCTATTCTATTCTATTCTATTCTATTCTATTCTATTCTACAAGTTTCCACAACAGTGCCTGTTTAGTATTATCAAGGCTATTTGCCCCCCGCTTAAATTGAGAATTAGTAATGTTCACATTAAAGAACAATGCAGACGATGGCTGCCATCTAACAATGTGCGCCATCCCTTAAGGACACTGTTTTAATGTGAATTTAACATTGTTTTACTAAAATGTTTACTTACTCTGACTGCGAAGCCGCGGATTATTTTTGGCTTTGTGAAAAGTGAAAACTTGGATTTCTTATTTTGTTTAATTAAAAACAATAACAATCATTCTACAGGAAAGTTGAATGTCATGGTTTATGAAACACGGAGAATAACTATGTTATATAATGTTGCTGATGGTAAGTAGCAGGAAATTCAGAAAAAAAAAATTCCCGTTGTGGTGTGTATACACCGATCTTCACTAATAAGGCAATTAAGGCAACTTCAGTTTATGTATTGATTTGAAAGTAAGAGCATGGATTGCATGCCACAAGCTATTCATATCTAAATCCAAATGACCATAAATAACTCTGCCCTCTCTCTGGCTACTATTTGCACCTTTAACTGTCATTTATAACGCGCTCTTTGTTTTCCTCCATATATATTTATTTGCGGCGAAGTATGTTACCACCTCATCTGTCATAACTCGGAGTGTCCTGCAGGGCTTTACAAAACACTAGCTCTGCATCATCTGCTATTACTCATTCTACCTTCAACAGGCCGTTTTTCTCTCTTAAGGATGGTTTGCAGCACAGGACAGTGTTTAACACTTTAGGTTAAATCATGCAAGAGTGCAAAAGCACAAACTTTTAGGAGAGCCGGCTAAATGAAACTATTTCACATTATTTCCGCCACGGTTTGCCTCACTTTCACTTTAAACTTTAGGCTATATCTATATACGATTTGAATCAACAGTGAATAACACTGTCTACGCTGCGGAGGCTCAATAAACGATAAGATAGAAAAGGTCAAAACCAATAATAGCAACAGGAAATGTGATATATCTTTATCAGCACAGAAAAGAAACGTTAGCAAAAACAAAACAGTGTTTATCGCATCCTATTGGTCATGTCTCAAAGCAGAGTATGTCTGAGAGGAAAAGCGTTTTCAAAAATAAAAGAGATGAACTATTCAGACACATTTGAATAAACGAATGACTAATAGTGTGGATATTTGGACTTATCTCTGTATTTCCTCTATATCTACATCATTAATTTTTTATCTGCTCCTTGTTTTCCCCCACACTTTGCTTTACTTGGTAGCATCGTCACGGGTCACACAGGCTACAGTAAAAGGACCCGCAATGCAAACAAACCCGTTTTATGACGGACAATAAAATACAGCGCACATGACGGACTGACAGGTCAACAAACGGGGATCATAAAGCAGCTTCTGTGGCAGGAGGAGGGAAAAAGGAAAGGAAATCTAACAGAGGCTGACAGAGGAAACAAACGTCATTTTTATGACTGGGATCATAAAATATGCAAGAAAGAGAGGAAGAGGAAGAAGAAGACACTCACCGTTGCAGGCGTTCATCCGCTGCATCCATGGATAAATGGGCACTGACGCCGACTGTTTGTCTTCCATCGTTTCTCCGAAAAGCCCCTTTGCACTGAGCCCTACGCACTCTGTTTTACGCTGCACGCCGTCCTGACTGAGCGCGAGCTGATGCTCCTCCAGAGCGCACGGGTGTTCCTTATCCCTGTAGAAACTCGTGGCTGCAGCTGCGGCCGCCGCTGCCGCCGCTGCCGTGGCGTAGTCGCAGGCACCGGTTCCGGTCGCGCCCCCAACACCGACCCCCGCCGCTGCTGCTGTCGCCCGGTGTCCGGTATATGCTCCATTGGCCGCCTGCTGGTAGTAGGTGGATGCCGGGTACGGTTTGTCCTGGTGTGCGCCGGGTCCGCCGGTGCTGTATGCCACGGCTGCGGTAACGGCTGCTGCCCCCGGGTAGTGCCTAAGCGGGTGGTCGGCGGCGTATCCCGATGAGTAGAGAGGTATCTGACCCAAAAACGACTCTGCTGCCGCCGCCTGCCCGCTTCCACCCGTCCCCGGTAGCGTCACCGGGAAAGAGGAGTTGACAAAATAGGAATTCATCAGGAGAAAGAAGAAAAAGAGGAGAAGCCGGAAAAGAGGAGAAGAGGAGAGGGGAGGACAGGAGGGGACGAAACAAACACAATAACAACGTTCACTCGATGAAGAAGGAGAAGGAGGAGGAGTAGGCAGAGGCTAACGGCTAGCAGCTAACGGTTCTCCCTCCCGTCCTGCTTCCTCTGCCTTCCCCTGCCTGCACTTTATGATTTGTTGTGTTTTATAGCCGACAGTCCGACGGGCTGCCGCTATCACTTAGTGTATCGCAGATTGGGAGGAGGGGGGGTTGTATTAGGTGGGCTGAGTGCCAGTGTGGGACGGAGGGGCGTGTGGAGGGTGGGGGGCAACAGAGAGAACCTCTCCGTGTGTGTATGCGATCGGAGAACACGGGACGGGGCGAGAAGGGGTATCGGGTGGGGGGTTGGGGGGCAGACACCAGCTGACCTCGAACTGACCAATGGGACGCGTCTGTGCCTGGCATTCGTTCGCTGTTTTCCTTTCGTAGGAGAGGAAGAAGAAGAGGAAGAGGAGGAGGTCTGGGAACTACCGAATACACCCCCACCACCACACACAAACACGCTCTCTTCCTTTCTTTCCTTTTTAATTCGTATCTAATCTCTCTTTCTAATCTTCCTTCTGTTCCCGGTGACATTGCGCAATCACACCGGAATCCTCGACGCGTTAAATTGATTCTTTTCTCTCCCCGTGTGTCTTCCTCCGTCTGTTGTTGGACCCATAAAAAACAGCAGTTCTCACACGTATGCGCGTTTTCCCCTTGGGGTTGGGAGAGAAGGCAACCGAATAATAAAATATGTTTCCCGGCGCTTTGGAGATAATACCGACCGCATTAAAATGAATTTGTGGAGCGTAAATCACAGCCGGGAACGTGCGCGCGTCTTGTGTGTGGTGCAGTGTGTGTGATGCTAGTATTAGATTCAGCCTAGTATATAATATGGGCCATGTAATTGGAGTGTTGTATATTTGCAATTGGTATATCTGGTGATTGGGTAGTTTATGTCCCCTCTTTGGTCAGTGCGTGTGTCCTACTCCTATCGCAGGCTGCTATTTTCTAAAGCAGAAGACAAATTTAGTAATTTGGAAGGGATTGTCGGCACATAATCTGATAGTTAGAAATGTAGAAATATATATATATTATATATATATATATATATATATATATATATATATATATATATATATGTGTAAATAATATATATATATATATATATATATATATATATATATATATATATATATATATATCATCACACTCCTACAACACTCCTATCTGTGCCAGAGGTGCTGGGTCTGATCAATGTGTGCGGTGATTTATTATTTTCCTTTTTTCTTCTCCGGTGACACTGATTAGCCTGAAATGTAAAACAAAAGAAGAAAAGAAGTATTTTTTTTTCTTTCTGCTTTCTTTCTTAGCGTCATCTTGACACTCATTAGACCCACGCGCCTGAAGCTCTTTCAATATATATATGGCCACGTCCATGTTTATATTTAACCGAAATATATTGCATTGTTTAAAAAAAACAATTAGAATGAAGTCTTCGAATAAAAAAACAAAAAACAACAAAACGCCGTTATTATAGATTTGTTAGTTTCACCACTAACAAAAAACATACTGCATTACTACTGTAAAATTATATTATATTTTTTTCTCAGTTTTACACTATATGGAACGATAATTATAAATGTAGAACGATAATTATAAATGTAAAAGAAAAAAACATAGCTAATGGGTACACTAGTGTCACAAATTATTATTATCATCCCTTAGAATAATAAAAACTAAATTTACACAGACACATTTTGCACTCTTTTTGCAAAGAAACATTAGAACCTCCCTTTCCTTCTTCAAAATTAGAGAGGAGAATAAATAGGGTCGAGCTGGGTGGAGGGTGGGGGTATTTCGGCGTGCTTTTCATTCGCGGTCACAAACGGAATATGTGTCGCTGAGATCGTAAAATAACCGCAGTCATAAATAAGTCGCCCCCCCCCCCTCTCGGTGTCTTTCTGTGCTTTCTCTACAGGCTCTGACTTGTCTGAATGGCCAAATTGTAGACAGTTTGACTACCGATAGAGACAAAGCCTATTTTTACTTTTACTTCACCTCCCCACTTCATCAGTTCCCCCATCTCTTCGTTTTAAAGTAATACTGTTCGTCGTAGGATGACAAATATGACATTTAATCCCCGAGCCGCGCGTTCTATGCAGGATTACACAAACTGATGGAGAATCTGTCTTCTGAACTTTTATTTTGACCTCTCGCTCTCTCTCTCTCTCGCTCTCTCTTGTTGGCAGGACGCTCCGTTTCCTCTCCACTTTGTGGGAACGGGAAGCAACAGCATTGTGTTGGAGCTGACTGTGGTGTAATCATTAATGAGCACTAACAGTCGGGACAGGACAGGCATGGCCTACAGCCTGGGACACACACAAGACGGTAATACTATTATTATATATACAGCCTATTTGCATTAGCACGGTATTAACGTGATTGTGGCTTTGGTATTATATCTGTGGTAGGCCTATACCAGCAGCAGCCCACAGAGTAAATATGAAGAAAGAACTTTGAAAAATACAAATAATAATAATAATAATAATATAAAGGCAGAATCGTAGCTTTTCCTGATTCGAGGTACAGCTCTGCTTAAGCTAAGAATATTGTCAAGCCAATTGAAGTGTTGGTATAGTAACATACCGAAAGTTTTGTTACGAAGCATCTATGTATTTTATATGACAATTTTTGCAGAGATTAGTAGTTTATTTAAAGTATAGATTAATGTAACATTTAAGAATAACTTCAGAGGAGATCTCACGAACTTGTAGTTTGGTTCTAATGCTGGGAAAGCAACATGAAATATCATCATCTTATCATCTTATATCATGTGACTGCATGGAAATATTCATAGGCAACACTACATGATGACATTGTCCTCCATGTTGCAAGTGGACATATATTTATGTGTCATTGCAGATGCAATTGCAGTTGGGAGAAGCGAGTGGCAGACGACACAAAAGAGCAGAGCAAAGAAAAAAACGACCTAAACTTTGGAAACATTTTGCTATTTGAGAACCGGATGGTTGGTCCCTGTGCGAGTGTGTGTCAGGGAGAGGAGTGGGGTGGACATAAAGGAGTAGCAGAAGGACATAGTCTGCTTTAAAGCTAGTAAAGAAGTCACATTTTATGTCACGTGACCTTATGCTTTGTTGCGTTTTACTGCCTGATATTTCCTTGTGTTGATGGGGATATTGAAGTCTACCAAACTTTAACTTGCCGTCCACCAGTATTGAAAAAAAGGGAACGGGGCTGTGTACCGCATTACCATGACATTGGGTGTGCTAGACCTTTGTGCCGAAATTCAACGAATTATTTATTTGAGTAACTACAATACAAAATGGGAGACTTAAAAGACCACAAATAACATAAGCTACCTCGGATGGCCTGTTAGCTGCTTTAACCACCCCAAAATCAGTAGGCTAACAGCCTTCCAGTCATTAGCTATATAGTTATTAAGTTTTTACCACTGGTTCAACACTAATAACAGGGTAATGACAAGAAGCGAAATCTGTTTTAAGTATATGAATCATAATGACACAAATAAATAGAAACTGTAGAGAGATGGAATGGTCTAGATTATATCAGAAAACAAAGAAAGAAAAAAGTTAATATTCTGGGACATTCTCCCACGTTAAAAATTGGTTGGATGACAATTACAAATCCCATCTTTTTTCTAAACGGATATGCGTTTTAAGCCTGCTGTATTCCTGCACAGTAAATTTACGGGTGCGCTTCAGAGTAAACAGCCGAGAGGCGCTGAAGGAACTCCAGGAATCCGGGAAACTTCAGAGATTATCGACAATTAAAGCTGAAAGAGTCAGGCGGCTGCTTTATGGCTTTATGGGTCCCTTTCACCTTTTGCGCGCGCGCGTGTGTGTGTGTGTCTGTGTTGTGTGTGTGTGTGTGTGTGTGTGTGTGTGTGATGTGTGTGTGAGGTGAGTGTGTGTGTGTGTGTGTGTTTGTGAGTTGTCGTGTGTTGGGTGTGTGTTTGTGGTTGTGAAGGGTTGTGGAGGGAAGAGAGACTCGGACTTTTATGGTTTTATGACTTTTTATGACTCCTTTAAAGTCCGAGGAATGGCTACGAACTGAAAAACAGGCCCGCAGCAAAACAGCAGATGAACAAATGTGCTGTTCTCCGCACAAGTAACGAGCACTGTGCAGCTCACCTGTGGTTTATTTCAGCCGTGGCAGTGATAGGATCGAGTGCGTTTCACGGGTTAAATAATTAACCGTCTATGAAATTAAAAATTCACTGCTTATCCGACTAAATTACTCTTATGTGTCATTTTAGTACGAGTTATTTACAAAAAGGAGTTCAAAACTCTGCGCGCATCAGACTGGTCCTTGTATGGCAGAGCAGACATTTTAAGTAGGTGGTCTGTTATAATGTCATTAATTTAGATATTTTATGGGTTTTACTCATGTCAGGAAAAACGGGGACATTTTTTGACATAAGTAGAATACTTTCGCTCTTAGGATCGTATAGAAGATTCCAGAAGTTGCGATGCTTGGAGATAAAAAGTTCATGTGTTCAGAGTTTAGATACATAGAGTTTCTATTGCTAATTCTCTCGCTAGGTGTGTGTGTGTGTGTGTGCGCGCGTGAGAGAGAGAAAGAGACCTCTTCTGCTGCACCAGTTAATGACAAACTCCAAAAAACTGCCTGACTAGTACTTTCTCTTGTTTAATATATTAATCGTTTCCAGGCAGCGCCAGTCGACTCGCCGCGTCCTTCAGGGTACTGTGAGCACGCGCTCCAGGTCAGTTCACTGGACTATTACCGGTGGACGCGAGCCCTCAGCCACAAAAGGCCTCGGGACCAGTTAAAGTTTAACGGGTGGGTGAATGCAGCATCAGAAAGAGCCGCATATTTTTCGGCTAAATAAGAAGACTCGAGCTTGATTATTCAAACTGTGTTGTTTGACATTATTTGGTCAGACGAATAATAATAATAATAATAATAATAATAATAATAATAATAATAATAATAATAATAATAATAATAATAATAATAATAATAATAATAATAATAATAATAATATAAAGGCACTATCTGGTACTATCATCCTGGCAATCGTTATTCTAACTGCACAGAAAATCCTGTCGAGGTATTTATCCGCTGCGCAGACCACAGATAGGTGAAGCGAAAACAAATGTTGTATCTGATCTCAATACTCTGAAGTTGAATACTCAATTTAAAGTGAGACTATGCTAAAGTCATAAATTAAACAGAACGCCATAGTTTTCCCTCCATGAGGGTCTTTCAGATGATTACACACACGTTCACAACTGGAAACATATATCTGAGTGGGGCTGCACAACAGATTTACAGATAAGCGCAAGTGATAAAACCACAAAGCAAGGACGAATTAATATGCTTACACACACACGAACACGGTGAAGCCCATGCACTCACATTCCCTGCTTGCCGCTCTATTCCGAAACAGCCCTCCTGACCAATCAGCATAAATTTTGCATCCAGAATTACTTTTCCTTGAGCACATCCAGTGCTCGTGCGCACGCGCAAACACGCACACACACAAGCACAGCATTCTTCTGGGATTTTGTACACACACGGTTTTCTCCACGTTTCATTCAGCAGTGTAACAGCACCCAGCCTAACCTTGGCAACAAAGCAGGACGGAGAGAAACACCAGTTTCTCTACCTCAATGCTACAAGTCGACCTTACCAACCCTACATCAAAGACAAAAAAAAATCTTCAGCATACACTCTTGTGAAAGCACACAAAAGCTTTTTTTGCCACTCGCTGGGGTTGACCTGGTATTATTTTTCCAGAGGTAATACATAAGTAAAATTGCGGGCATGGTTTTTGTAAATCGCATTGACACTGACCCAGGGATGTATAACTTGTGTTTCCGTGTCTTGAGAAAGAAGAACCTGTGTATGTGTCTATGTGCTCTTTGGCATTGTTGTTAACGGAACACTAGATGGCACCAGAGTGTCTTGTTAAGTGCGGACTCTGGGCTGCTCTGAAGCTTCATTGTAAGGACTGCCGTCGAACACAAACAGCCTCCGATTGTGTCTGTCTATAACCGTTGCTCCCAGAGCTGTGTGATCACAGCTTTACAGGAAAACAGACTGTTGGCTTCAACTTATCTACCAAAACAGAGAACACAAGACAGAAAGACACACATTGCTCGTACCTTATATACCACTCTCTAAATGTTACTGTCTTCATTTAGTATTATATAACAATTATATTTGTGTTAAATTATCCATTTTAGTTCCAGAATTTCAAGACGTACATTAACATCTGTATATGATCCAAATTGTTTGACGGTTAAATATAACTACATCTGTAGTATGTGAAAAATGTATAACTAAAAATGGCACTTCTAAATATGGTAAATAAGACCGTAAACATCTCTCGAGTCCGTGATTATTAATGCACACACATACATAAACACACACGCATACTGCTGCTCTAAACCTAGTCAATGATTATAATAATAAAAATAATACTACACTGCTGACAATAATGAGTGTCAATAGCTGATTTGAGATTCTGTGTGGTCTTTCTCTGTTCAATAATCTCAATACTATCTTGATATCTGCGACAAAAATATAAATATTTTAGCATACGTGTTTGTTAAAACCCATAAGTATGCTTAATGCATTTCAGTAAAGTCACGTTTTTAAAGCAACTGTTTCACGGTACCTGGGACCAAAAGAAATTCAATTTCAAATTTAATTAAATTTTATCTATACAACGCCAACTCACAACAGTCTCATAAAGGCGCTTTATATTGTAAGATAGGCCCTACAATAGAAATGCCTTCTAATGGCAAACAGACTTAAAAAATATACATAATTTATTATACATTTTATTTCTCTGTTCTCTGTTTGCGTTTGTTTTACTTATCACGTTCAGCGTACCCCGTAACTTAACGAATGCACGATTGATTTATGTTCCGTTTACCACTACAGACGGAATAAAGAATTTGAAAAGTGCCGCAGATCTGTAGCCACGACTTGGTGTGATCGTGGCTTTAGAAAGTCCGGCACGGCGTATTGCATGTGGCTCACAATATATCCCTAAAACGAGGCTGTGACTTTATCTTAAAGAACTGGTGTTTATTGACAATACTGAATTTCTCACAAAGCAAGACTGTTGAATCTAGGATATATGTTCATCATGCTAAAGCTTACTATTAGGCATATCCTTGTGTCTACTCATCTTGCATAAGAATGATTGTGTTAGCTGTTCATCTACAAAGCGGAATTGGAAACTACTCGAAATGTGGTTTAACTGTAAAAATACATGTGCATACATTTCTATGAGTGGTTTGTGAATAATTTGACAACAACCAAATAAATGACTATAAGGTAAAATTCAAGTTGTTAAAGTGTATATTTGTCCAGCGAAAATTTCCACAGCCGTTTGCAGACTTGCAATGTTCTTAGATAATCAGTCAGACCCTGTTTTGTATGAGGAGGAATATCAAGGTTACATATGAGCACATATGAGCGTTAGTAAACATGTTACAATAAGAAAAACCATATAAGCTTTAAACATTGGGTGATGATGATTTGTCAGACAAGGGTAAAAATAAAAATAAAATCTTCTTTTTTTGTCCTTGTGATCAACTGTGTGTGTGTGTGTGTGTGTGTGTGTGTGTGTGTGTGTGTGTGTGTGTGTGTGTGTGTGTGCTCTGAGATGAAAAGTCTGGCTTTTTGATATTTGAGACGGCAACAAATTGGAGACCAAGGAGATGACACCTACAGATGTGTTTGTGACTGTGGGGTTGTGATTGCAGGGAAAGAAAAAAAAAACGTCTGCTCCAGGGAGGAAATGAGAAGGGAATCAAAGTCATAAAAGTGAGACAGACAAACATGCCTGTTGCTTCTTCTCTCTCTCTACTCTCTCTCTCTCTCTCTCTCTCTTCTCTCTCTCTCTCTCTCTCTTTTCTCTCACACACACACACACACACACACACACACACACACACACACACACACACACTCGCGCTGTCAATCTAATGAAAAAAAATCGAAACAGAAAAACCTACACGCTGGCCGTAAAACACTGACAAAAACCCTAGAAGCTCATCTTTAAATCACCTGCAGCCAAATGCAAACCCCCAAAATAGAAAACCGTTGCTTTTATCTTTAAAAGTCATAGTAAATGAGGGACTCCAAATTCTGCCAAAGCCATCAGATCAAAGCCAGTCTTTTTCATGTGCACATTTGCCCCCTTCCTGCAAACACAATGCGCCGCTTTTGGAGGAAAAGCTGGAAGCTAATCTTTCAGTTCTCAAACAGCCGAGTTTCGAGCAATAGATGGCTCCTCGACAGCTAATACCACTATTTAAACTAACCAATATATATGTATAGATCCAGCTAGGAAACCGTTTATTCTGAAATGGCGGAGCAACGCTTCGTTTAGAAAAAACAAAACAAAACAAAACAAAACAAAACAAAACAAAACAAAACAAAACAAAACAAAACAAAACAAAACAAAACAAAACAAAACAAAACAAAACAAAACAAAAAACAAATGAATCAACTAGATGCTGCAGAATTGAGAAAAGCTGCGCTGACTCATTTTCTCTGCTCCTTTAACAATGCGCATCATGCAGGGTTGCGTTAAACGTGCGTGGACGGCTCTTACCGTTTGTTGATAATCCGTCACGAGCCCACACACCTGCCGGTCACTTCCTTGCGTTCGAACAAGTCAGGCACTCTGGAATGGCACGAGACAGCCCTGCACTGGGTGGTAATTAGGTGAATGTAATGTTGAGGAAGTGCAGGAACTGGGGATGGGGGACTGCTGTCACCCAGGCGTCAAACCACCACCGTAGTCTTCATCATCCTTGCAGTGACAAGTGACAAATCAAATGTCAAATTGAAATTAAAAATGTAAATCACGAGGGCATCTCCGGAATGCTTTCTCCGGGTTGGGTCCCACTGCTCGCCCCTTCTTTGTCTCATCACAGCGGAACTGTCCTCATCCAGATCCGCCAATTTGGAATAGACAGCAGCGGCACGAGACTAGACGGAGCAAGAAGCCATAGCGAAGCAGGAAGAGAAGAAGCAGGGGGGGGAGGGGCGGCTTGTTGTCGGCGTCTCGCCTTGCCGGTTTCCACAGTCACAACAAATATTCTCATTAACTCGCTCGTTTAATTACAGCCGGGTGTTCATTTCCTGGCGGTGGCCGGACTCCGAGTGGACCCTTGCAGGAGCAGGGAAGGACAGGCGGCAGCTCGGGCCGGAGCGGAGTGCTGCAGCAATATAGCCACTTGGGAAATCATAAAAAGTTCATGTTCACGTTAAGCGCGTCCACATGACCCGCCCGTCGGCCAATCCCCGCGCGCGGTCACTCATAAACTTGTATCACAAAGTTGTAAATTTTCATAAAACAACAAAGAATTTATTGCATTTCTTCATGGAGTGTTGTTAGAACCGAGCTGCTCCTTCTCTTATTTCATTCTCCAGGCCGCCATTTTCTTCTTCGACCGCTTCTTAAAAAGCAAGCTAAAAGCTTTCAAAGCACTGGAGAGCGTGAAGAATTTTGCCACGCGTTATTGTGGATTTTTCATGTCATGCTTTATATTATTTGATTTTTGTTCGTTTTAGATAATTAGACAGAGCTTCCTTATTATCTTCACTGGCATATTTGCATTATATTTTCATTAACGACACGTGACAATATTTAGACCCAAAATGTTTCAGAAACCAGATGTAGCTATATAAAGACAAGGTAGGAGGAATAATGTGGAGCAAACAAGTTTCTGTTTCCATACTGCATTTGAGATTTTTTTAGTACAACACCAATATTCCGTGTTCTGCTGTTGTAAGAAGACCTGGTGTCAAAACACAGACAAGTTTTCTTTTGTGAAAGTGGCACGAACGTAAAGTCTGCGTCCCTGGTGCTGAAATATGAATCAACTGAATCAACAGAAATCTCTCATCCTTTGAAGCCGCCTATGCGACATTTTTTAATCATTAATTAATTAGTTTAAACGTCATTCTTTGCGTTTAAAGTGTTATGACACAAGGGATTGAACGCAGTGTATCGTAGCCTACTGTGGAAATGTATGAGTGAAAATTAGTTAAATGAGAGATCCCTAGACAAACAACAACAACAACAACAACAAAAAACAGCAGTGGAGTGTAGTACCTGTCCCGGCTTGAAACGTTGTGAGTAAAAGTGGTTTCGCAATGCGGCAAGGCGTCACCATTTAAAACCTGCAGGCCCGAAGCCGAGAATAGCCAGAAACTGCAGCGAAAGTATATTAATGTTTTTACAGATATACAGTTAGAAATCGGAAATGTTCAAGCACATCAGAGCTTCATTTAAACGACGAGTGTCTGGACTACACCTGACGTAAAGTCTTTGAACGCATCATTTTATTTGGTAATGCAGGTCTTGTTCTCCCACAAAGAAGTCCAAATCCAACGCTTCCTGAATCTTAAAGAGGTTGCAGTCTAAATTGCTGCAGTATGACGAACCATTCCCCGCATCTACTACAAGAAGATCTCTTCAAAGAATATAAGACCTTTCAAACGTTTAAATTAGGTTTCGTTGATATTAAAACCCAGCTTATAAGCGAATTTGCTTTGACAGCAGACTGGAACCACGTCACATATGATCAAAAGCGCCAATATTAGCAGAATTAGTATTTTCTGTGTTGTTAGTCAAGTTAGTCTGCATTTATCGCTGTCATCCTCTGTATGATGCGTCCTATTTACAGGCTCGACGTTTGGCAGATTTCAGATTTTCTTTTAAACCCTCACTGACCCATGTGTGACCTTTCCAAACCAACACACTGTCTGGTTAGCAGGAGAAGGGGATCCGATGCTTCCTCTATCTGAATAGCTCGAGTTAAATTTTAACTGAAAACAAAACAACTGCATAGAGCAGATAGAGCAGGACGAAGAAATAGTCCATCCTCCCATCTGCTTTATTCGTCCTGTCTGATGCCTTTATTGGAGTTTTTGGCCTCTTCATGGATGCAACCCCACCCCCCCCCCCACCCCCCCCCCCCCCCCCCCCCCCCCCCCCCCCCCCCCCCCCCCCCCCCCCCCCCCCCCACACACTCATGTTATGATACTGGGTGGCTTTTTAAGGCAAACACTCCTTGAAATGTCTGATGATACTAAAGGCGCAAACTTGATATTTTTGGCCGAAGAAAAATGGATGTAACAACAACACAAGAAAGTCCATTTTTTTCTTATCTTAAGTAACAAAGATTTTCTGCTGATGCTAAAGGACTTGGATTATTGAAGCACGTTTTTGTAAATAACACCCTTTTCTTTAGTAACATAAAAAAGATTTTTAAATATTGAAACGGTGATGAATAAAAAGCGTTAGCCTTTATTACAGTTTTTTACAGACGCTAGGACACATTTCCCAATACTTAGGTCACTTTTGCAAAACACTTCACACAATCCTCCTAACTGACCGTCAGCTTGGCAAAGCAGTTCATTTCACATTCAAAATGCACTACAACTACCAAAACACTTATTCAGGTCTCAAATAAACTCATTCTTCCAGAACACTAGCAAAGGTTGACAGCCGACAAACACACTTTGTCACCCACAAAACAATGACCTAAAAAACACTAACAACATGTAGCATTACACAGTGTTTTCTTGTGTAAAACAAGGACACATCTCTGTTTATAATTTCAATATATGTTACTGGAATGAATCAGACATCATGCAGAATTCGTTAATATTTGTTTATGTATTTTTATTTTTTTGCACTAAGTAATCCCAAAATACAAGAATTTGTATACACACCATCCACTGATACACATACAATAGTAATGCTAATCTACTCGGTCTTCTCCATTTGGCCACAGGTTCTCATCCACATCACATCTTATGTCATCTAGGGCAAACACCTAGGAAAGAATCTTCTGGCTGCCAGAATTGAAGGAGTTGAAAAATTGAAGGAGTAACACCTGTGTAGATGTTCATCTACAATGAGAATAAGCTGTGGCTGGTTAAACTGCATTTTTAGATTTAAAATATGTTTCAATAAAATATTGCTGTTGGATTTTGCTGTCTTTTTAAGTTTTGCATTGTGTTATTGTTTTGGCCATAAGTTTAACAGTTTTGAAAACAGTATGTAAGCACATGCAAAATGTCCTGTACGTACAAAGATTTTTGGCAGTTGTTGTGTCTGAGTGAGAAGATAATTCATGAAATTTGAGAGATGTAGTCATTGAATGCATTTTGTGCCAAAACAATGATAACTGGTCCTCAGTTTAGCCCACATAGACTTCTGTTGTGCTCACTGTGTGAGGAGTTTTGCAAACGTGACCTAAGTATTGAGAAATGTGTCCTAGCGTCTGTAAAAAACTGTAATGTTATAGATCGATGTATAGTCAATAATGTTTAGTTGTTTGTTTTAAAATCCAGCAAACAAACAAAACAACTGCGTTTTGTACAAATATTTGATCCCACTAGATACCAAATCTTGTATTTTATTACATTATAATTCCATCCTTTAGTTTTACAGGGCTCGAAGAATACTGTGCTAGCATCAATTATATCTAAGCACATCTTTCAAAATAAGCGACTGTTAAAAATTAAGTTTAGGGGAAAATATTATATTCAGTCTTCATTTGTCTAATATTTGTCACTAAAATTATGTTTTTAGTATATAAATTACTTCAAGTAACACACACACACGGTAATATTATAGATATAATTAATATATAATATATATATATATATAGTATATATGTATATATATATATATATATATATATATATATTATAATTAATTTAATTTGTATATATATATTATATATATATATACTATAACTAAGTAAGGAAGCACATGGTGAAAACAGTCGATTAATTTAATTTATTTAAAAACGTGATCATTTAAAATAAAATCTGCCTTCTGCTACAACGAAATTTGTTGGAGCACCTTACCACATAATGTTTCATATGAAATGTCTCGGTCTATCTTTATACATTTATGGTAACAACGACTTATAAGGTAAAACAGAACTTTCAGACACTAAATAACACAAAAACAAACAGGAGTATAATGCAGTACTGCTCGCGGACAATTCTTCCTACCGTGGATCAGTTTTCCCATTAAGCAGAATACCTGCTGAGTCATTAAAAAAATAAATCTTACTGTTTAATCTATTAGTAGCATTAAAATATGGGGGGAGGGGGGGATATAAATTAACCTCTTCCGCTAAATATTGAGAGGACAAATCAAAATATTGCGGAGGGGATTGCCTACTTTCGCTCTGAAGTGATAATAAGAACAATAATAACAGAAACAAAAAGCTAGTATAGCTCTTGGATTTTGATTTATGGGCTCAGACTTTTTCAAACATAAAAATGTATACATACATAATTGCACATGGAATAGATATTACTAACACGAATCCACAGAAGTCACAAGTGCTGCTGTTTCATTCATTGCATCAACAACCATCTCGTGCCTTTCTGCCACAAATCAAATGAGGCAATAACCCGAAGGAGTCTAGGATTCTTGAATTGTAACAGAAGAGTTCTGTGTTGAAAATGGTCCTATACTGTAAATTCTGATACATTTTTCTTATCTCTTAAAATCTATGGTCACACATCAGTCCTCCTCATCGACCGCCTCCTCTTCTTCTCGACTCACTGCTGTGGGGGCGCCACTCTTCGTCACAATGTTCTCCTTTTTCCACTTCATCCTCCGATTTTGGAACCAGATCTTGATCTGTCTCTCTGTGAGGCCGAGCGCGTGCGCGACCTCTATCCGCCGTTTACGCGTTAGGTACCGGTTGAAGTGGAACTCCTTCTCCAGCTCGAGGGTTTGATGCCGCGTGTACGTCTGTCGGCCTCTTCGTCTGTCAGAGCCTGGACAGAAGAAAACACATTCTCTTTCAAAACAAAATCTTCCTACTCGAAAGATTAGGAAATATGATGTAGGTTAAAAAACGCTTGTTGACTCGTCGGTTAGTTTTCGAATCCACTTTCTGGCAAACCCGAAAAACTTCTAAATGATGGGGAAACGCGTAGTTTCAGCTTCTGCCTGTCTGAGATATACTTCTATCCTTTTCACCTACAAAAATAATGAAAGAATTTAGAAAAACGGGCATAATCAGTCTGACTGTGATTACTGATGTGTAATTTTTAACTAATTAATACAGTCAGTGTAAACGGACACGTGCACATGGCAATGTTGGTAGAGAACTGTTAATTCAATTTAAAACTAAAGAAAAAAGCCTCTTCTTGTGAAAAATGCATGAATCCGTGAAACTGCATTGACCTCCTGTGTTTATGAGGTCACACATCGCCTGAAGGTTAAAAAAAAATAGGTCACATTTTTAAATCTCAAAGGTCATTTGCCGGCCACAAAAACGTTCAAGCGCATTTCCTCTGCACGTCGCAGTAAAAGAAAGCTTCTTGTACTGCACCCATGACATTTAGAGATCAGTGGAAATCTATTGTGTACTGGACGATTTTCAATTGGGATCACAGTGAACGAAATTTTTAGGTGTACCCAGTGAAAATCTAGGTATAGCAACCGAGAAGGTATTTTACATGGTTCCTGTAAAATATTTACACATGATGGACGGATCACAATCTGTATCAACATCATTGTCTATAAAGACATCATTAATGGGGCAAATATATATTTATCATTAGGAATGACCAGTGTTGGGTAAGTTACTTTAAATTAGTAACTTAGTTTCATTACTAGTTACTTCTATCAAAAGTAACTCAGTTACTTCAAGTTACTCGTTACTTTCAGAGTAACTAGTTACTAGGGAAAGTAACTTTGGTTTTACTCAGAATTCTCTTGTTAATGTGTTGCTTCGTAACTGGATACCCAGCAAGATTGCCAGTCTTCTAGCTTGCTTACTTGCCACAAGTGCACTGTGCCACCTACCAATAGAAAGGAAAAAATAATGTGCACATTTCCACGAGAGAAATCCCACCTGATTCTATCCTAGCCTGCTTTTTACATCCAACACAAAAACTGCAGTCGTGGTGCTTTCGATTGTACTCAGAACTCGGAAATTCTGCCTTCTGAATAGGAAGATGTAGGTAACACCAGACTGCAGATGATGAATTCTC
>NW_024582851.1:179043-186083 GCF_018398535.1 Haplochromis burtoni | reverse complement strand
ATGATACTGGGTGGCTTTTTAAGGCAAACACTCCTTGAAATGTCTGATGATACTAAAGGCGCAAACTTGATATTTTTGGCCGAAGAAAAATGGATGTAACAACAACACAAGAAAGTCCATTTTTTTCTTATCTTAAGTAACAAAGATTTTCTGCTGATGCTAAAGGACTTGGATTATTGAAGCACGTTTTTGTAAATAACACCCTTTTCTTTAGTAACATAAAAAAGATTTTTAAATATTGAAACGGTGATGAATAAAAAGCGTTAGCCTTTATTACAGTTTTTTACAGCCGCTAGGACACATTTCCCAGTACTTAGGTCACTTTTGCAAAACACTTCACACAATCCTGCTAACTGACCGTCAGCTTGGCAAAGCAGTTCATTTCACATTCAAAATGCACTACAACTACCAAAACACTTCATTCAGGTCTCAAATAAACTCATTCTTCCAGAACACTAGCAAAGGTTGACAGCCGACAAACACACTTTGTCACCCACAAAACAATGACCTAAAAAACACTAACAACATGTAGCATTACACAGTGTTTTCTTGTGTAAAACAAGGACACATCTCTGTTTATAATTTCAATATATGTTACTGGAATGAATCAGACATCATGCAGAATTCGTTAATATTTGTTTATGTATTTTTATTTTTTTGCACTAAGTAATCCCAAAATACAAGAATTTGTATACACACCATCCACTGATACACATACAATAGTAATGCTAATCTACTCGGTCTTCTCCATTTGGCCACAGGTTCTCATCCACATCACATCTTATGTCATCTAGGGCAAACACCTAGGAAAGAATCTTCTGGCTGCCAGAATTGAAGGAGTTGAAAAATTGAAGGAGTAACACCTGTGTAGATGTTCATCTACAATGAGAATAAGCTGTGGCTGGTTAAACTGCATTTTTAGATTTAAAATATGTTTCAATAAAATATTGCTGTTGGATTTTGCTGTCTTTTTAAGTTTTGCATTGTGTTATTGTTTTGGCCATAAGTTTAACAGTTTTGAAAACAGTATGTAAGCACATGCAAAATGTCCTGTACGTACAAAGATTTTTGGCAGTTGTTGTGTCTGAGTGAGAAGATAATTCATGAAATTTGAGAGATGTAGTCATTGAATGCATTTTGTGCCAAAACAATGATAACTGGTCCTCAGTTTAGCCCACATAGACTTCTGTTGTGCTCACTGTGTGAGGAGTTTTGCAAACGTGACCTAAGTATTGAGAAATGTGTCCTAGCGTCTGTAAAAAACTGTAATGTTATAGATCGATGTATAGTCAATAATGTTTAGTTGTTTGTTTTAAAATCCAGCAAACAAACAAAACAACTGCGTTTTGTACAAATATTTGATCCCACTAGATACCAAATCTTGTATTTTATTACATTATAATTCCATCCTTTAGTTTTACAGGGCTCGAAGAATACTGTGCTAGCATCAATTATATCTAAGCACATCTTTCAAAATAAGCGACTGTTAAAAATTAAGTTTAGGGGAAAATATTATATTCAGTCTTCATTTGTCTAAATATTTGTCACTAAAATTATGTTTTTCGTATATAAAATTACTCAGTAACACACACACACTGGTATATATATATATATATATATATATATAACTAAGTAAGGAAGCACTGGTGAAAACAGTCGATTAATTTTAATTTTATTTTAAAAACGTGATCATTTAAAATAAAAATCTGCCTTCTGCTACAACGAAATTTGTTGGAGCACCTTACCACATGAATGTTTCATATGAAATGTCTCGGTCTATCTTTATACATTTATGGTAACAACGACTTATAAGGTAAAACAGAACTTTCAGACACTAAATAACACAAAAACAAACAGGAGTATAATGCAGTACTGCTCGCGGACAATTCTTCCTACCGTGGATCAGTTTTCCCATTAAGCAGAATACCTGCTGAGTCATTAAAAAAATAAATCTTACTGTTTAATCTATTAGTAGCATTAAAATATGGGGGGAGGGGGGGATATAAATTAACCTCTTCCGCTAAATATTGAGAGGACAAATCAAAATATTGCGGAGGGGATTGCCTACTTTCGCTCTGAAGTGATAATAAGAACAATAATAACAGAAACAAAAAGCTAGTATAGCTCTTGGATTTTGATTTATGGGCTCAGACTTTTTCAAACATAAAAATGTATACATACATAATTGCACATGGAATAGATATTACTAACACGAATCCACAGAAGTCACAAGTGCTGCTGTTTCATTCATTGCATCAACAACCATCTCGTGCCTTTCTGCCACAAATCAAATGAGGCAATAACCCGAAGGAGTCTAGGATTCTTGAATTGTAACAGAAGAGTTCTGTGTTGAAAATGGTCCTATACTGTAAATTCTGATACATTTTTCTTATCTCTTAAAATCTATGGTCACACATCAGTCCTCCTCATCGACCGCCTCCTCTTCTTCTCGACTCACTGCTGTGGGGGCGCCACTCTTCGTCACAATGTTCTCCTTTTTCCACTTCATCCTCCGATTTTGGAACCAGATCTTGATCTGTCTCTCTGTGAGGCCGAGCGCGTGCGCGACCTCTATCCGCCGTTTACGCGTTAGGTACCGGTTGAAGTGGAACTCCTTCTCCAGCTCGAGGGTTTGATGCCGCGTGTACGTCTGTCGGCCTCTTCGTCTGTCAGAGCCTGGACAGAAGAAAACACATTCTCTTTCAAAACAAAATCTTCCTACTCGAAAGATTAGGAAATATGATGTAGGTTAAAAAACGCTTGTTGACTCGTCGGTTAGTTTTCGAATCCACTTTCTGGCAAACCCGAAAAACTTCTAAATGATGGGGAAACGCGTAGTTTCAGCTTCTGCCTGTCTGAGATATACTTCTATCCTTTTCACCTACAAAAATAATGAAAGAATTTAGAAAAACGGGCATAATCAGTCTGACTGTGATTACTGATGTGTAATTTTTAACTAATTAATACAGTCAGTGTAAACGGACACGTGCACATGGCAATGTTGGTAGAGAACTTTTAATTCAATTTAAAACTAAAGAAAAAAGCCTCTTCTTGTGAAAAATGCATGAATCCGTGAAACTGCATTGACCTCCTGTGTTTATGAGGTCACACATCGCCTGAAGGTTAAAAAAAAATAGGTCACATTTTTAAATCTCAAAGGTCATTTGCCGGCCACAAAAACGTTCAAGCGCATTTCCTCTGCACGTCGCAGTAAAAGAAAGCTTCTTGTACTGCACCCATGGCATTTAGAGATCAGTGGAAATCTATTGTGTACTGGACGATTTTCAATTGGGATCACAGTGAACGAAATTTTTAGGTGTACCCAGTGAAAATCTAGGTATAGCAACCGAGAAGGTATTTTACATGGTTCCTGTAAAATATTTACACATGATGGACGGATCACAATCTGTATCAACATCATTGTCTATAAAGACATCATTAATGGGGCAAATATATATTTATCATTAGGAATGACCAGTGTTGGGTAAGTTACTTTAAATTAGTAACTTAGTTTCATTACTAGTTACTTCTATCAAAAGTAACTCAGTTACTTCAGGTTACTCGTTACTTTCAGAGTAACTAATTACTAGGGAAAGTAACTTTGGTTTTACTCAGAATTCTCTTGTTTATGTGTTGCTTCCGTAACTGGATACCCAGCAAGATTGCCAATCTTCTAGCTTGCTTACTTGCTACAAGTGTACTGTGCCACCTACCAATATAAAGAAAAAAATAATGTGCACATTTCCACGAGGGAAATCCCACACCTGATTCTATCCTGGCCTGCTTTTTACATCCAACACAAAAACTGCAGTCGTGGTGCTTTCAATTGTACTCAGAACTCGGAAATTCTGCCTTCTGATTAGGAAGATGTAGGTAACACCAGACTGAAGATGAGCTGCATACAGGGCTGGACTGGGACAAAAAAATCATCCCGGGCATTTTGACTAGAGACCGGCCGCCATTATAGGAAAAATCATAAAGCCTTTGAATGAAAATAAACACTGTTGTGACAGTGATGTACACTGTTCTGATGGTATATATGTATCAATCTATCAATTGTTTGTTGCAAGACTAAGATAATTATTTTTTTAAAAGTGAGACATTTTAAATGAGAATAAGAAAGTATTTCTTTGTGCCCACATTTCCCTTTTAATGCCCTACATTGACCCCTGGCAACACTTTGCTAGACCCGCCCCTGCACAGTTACCAGCTGTCAGCTACCTAAAAAAGGATCCTGGTGTTATTTGTCTCTCAGAAACAGTTCATAACTTCCCTTCAACTCATTCATGTTAACTAAAAGGTAAACCTGTTTCTCCATCACAGCTCTGATGATTCAGTAAGGACATCTCCTGGTTTCATCTTCATGTTTCCCTCTCATCACATATCCAAACCGATATCATGACCAACAGGTTTACAGCTGTGGCTCCAGCAAACATCAGCTGATACTAGAAATTAATATTAAATAAATTCTAACAACAGCTGATCAAGCTTAAAAGTGCTCCTGTTGTTTACCGCGACATCCGCTGGTTTCCTCTTTCTGGCGCAAAGTGGGCGATAAATAAACAAGAGAGCCGATCAGCTGATCATTGATCAGTTTCATGATTGAAGTAGAAACAGGAGAGGGAGGGTGAGAGGATGAGAGAAGAAGAGGCAGCTGTGCAGCGTAAACACAGAATAACTCCAGCTTTGTGTCTTTTTCATTGTAGCTGACAAACTGTGTTTCTTGTCACCTCAATACCAAGCGCATGATATTTTCTCTGAATACCAGACGATTCCGTTTTTTACCGGACATTGACAACTCTAATAATTAACCTTATGAACAAAATAAAGTTCAACATCAGTAACATAGCACCCACCCAGCTGTATAGAAACTCCGTCATGCTAGCTAGCACGCAGTACGAAAAAGTCAGCATAACGAAAATAAACTCCACCTAAACTTGGTTCATAATCTGACCCAGATGGACTGCAGGTTATAACTTCTTACCTGAAGTTCAATCACCTGAAACTTGGACCGGCGGCCGCTTCGGGTCTCTCCTCTTGCCTACCTTTTCCTTCATCCACCTGCTGGCTTCCACCACTTGCTAATGTTATTAAATCTGTGGAAGCTCCGCGATAGCCACCACACGAAGTAACGAATAACGAGCCTATCTAAATCCCAGTAACGAGTAACGCGTTCCCGGTTTTGGCATAATAACTAGTTACCGTGCTTGTTACCACAATAATAACGTAGTTACTGTAACGCGTTACTTAATAACGCGTTAGTCCCAACACTGGGAACGACTGAGTATTTTTATGTACTGAAAATATAATTTTTGTGAAAAACCTTTAGACAAATCTTGCCCCCATATTGTAATGTGTTCTGTACAGCTTCAAAACAAACTACTCAATTCAATTTTATTTATATAGCGCCACATCACAACAGTCGCCTCAAGGCGCTTTATATTGACAGTAAAACTACCTCTTCCAAAATGATCATACAAAAAATAAATAAAAGTTGTATTGACTAAACGTTTTCTTCTACTATGTGAATTGTAGGTGAACCCAATAAAGTTGCAGCTGTAGCTTGAATGCCATTCAAGACAATGAAATACTTTTAGTGAATATATATAGATAAAATCTATTAAAGGTTAGTTTTTTTTTAATCAGAATGTCTGGTCTTCTGATGAATGTGTTCTTATTCTGCCTAAATGACATTGACTGTATGACATGGAAGCACAGCTCATGAATCTTTGTCTGTTGTACTTGTCACTATACAAGAATCATATATCACAGATGTGCAATCATAAAATCTATATCAAAACCAAAATTTAAGAAATTACAATAAAGGATTTGCAGTGCCTGCCCGTGATTTGCCATCATTCCTTTCTGTGTGTATAAATTTCACCAAAAAGCAAAAATTAAATACATACTTACGAAAGGTAGGTGTGTGTGTGTGTGTGTGTGTGTGTGTGTGTGTGTGTGTGATTATGCATGATGTGATTTCATTTCCTAATTATATATAATTAGGAAATAAAATCTTTTGGGTAAAAATCAGTCTATGAGCTTGTACAAGAATCTTGACTCCATCCATTTCCTTCCACTTATGCGATTTCCAGGTCTCACAGGGCAAGAAGACGGATATAGCTTGGAAATACTGCTAATCTGTGACAAGGTAACACAGACAAATAACATATAACAATTTATGATCACACACACCTGTGGTCGATTTAAAATGACATAATGCCATGCACTGTTTTAGTATGACAGAGTATCTGAAGAGAAAGACACAGAGAGTACGCATCACGGCGAATGTCCCCAGAGGAGATTCAAGCGCAGGGACATCTTGTTGTGAGACAACACTGCACCACTGTGAATGTCAACTCACTCAGCCAAAAGCCCTCAATTTCTTTTTTTTTTTTTTGTTGTTGTTCTTTCTTTCTTTCTCTTCTCTCTCTCACACACACAGACACCAACCTTGTCACATTCAAATGCTAAAAGAGAATATGATGTTCTGATGTTTATTTCCTGTCCACGGTTATTTGTTTTTCCACCTTTTTAGATGTAATTATTAAATACACATTTCAGGGAATGTATTTATGAATGTAATCAATACATTTAATTAAAAAATACTTCCAGTTACTTCCAGCTGCTATTTGTATTTGAGGACATTGTAATAACTGGCTGGTTCATGTGTTTATCTGTTTATTCTTATTCATGTCAGTGGATATCTCACTGTTTTCTCCTGTTTCACGTATACACATTATATGGTATTTTTTCCCCTTAACTCACAGTCCATATCAATAATTAATAATGATTGAAGGAGAGTAATTACAAACATAAACTCATATTTGTTTACATATATGCCTACATACATTGCTCTCATTGTCCTTAAAGAGAAAGTCGATAACCTGCACTTAAAGGCTCACCAAGAATATTGTCGAGTATCTCAGTGTCTGCCTGTGTCTGCAGTCTCCTCTGGGTTTGTGCCACAGATCAGTATGTGTAACTGTCAGCACCTAGACGTGTGTGTGTGTGTGTGTGTGTGTGTGTGTGTGTGTGTG
>NW_024582851.1:163313-179023 GCF_018398535.1 Haplochromis burtoni | reverse complement strand
TAGCAGACCAGACAGCCATGTTTTTGTAGTTAAGAGCTAAGAATTAGCTTCCGGCATTCCCACTACAGCCAGTGGGAGAAAAACGGTGTGTGTGTGTGTGTGTGTGTGTGTGTGTGTGTGTGTGTGTGTGTGTGTGTGTGTGAGTGAGAGAGAGAGAGAGAGTGAGAGTGAAATTCATTTTCGCTGGTAATATTTTCTGCTCAGCAGTGATTTGCTTGAGCCAGATTTGAAATTCTCTGGCAGTCAGTGACAACAAGAGGATTTGCTGATGCTTACTCTCTCTGGTGCAAACACACACACGGGAAACCAAAACGAAGTAATTGAAAAGAAGTCTGTTGGTGTGCTTGTGTGCACATACACAGCCGAAGAGAGAGGCCAGCAGTCTCCTTCATCAACACTATCAACGAGAACATCCGGGTCTTCTCTGTCCAGTCATCTTCGGATGCCTGAATCTAAATCAACATCTATAAATTGATTCGCTGATTCGACCTCAGAACACTCGGTCTCTCAATACACATTAAATAAAAATAGAGAAGACTAGGAATAACAACAATACGGATTTTGCAGTGCCTCTGCAGTGCCTGCCTGTGATTTCCCACTATTTCTTTTTTTAAAAGATTTTTAATTAGTCTTGGTAAATTATTCTAATTATATTTGTAGGCCACAATATGTGGGCTAGTATTTTATTTGTCCATTACTAAGTTTTTATAATTCTATATGACACGTTGTTTTCACTTTTCTGCCTGGAAACGTGAAACTCCAAAATAATTTCTTCATTCTTTACAATACGAATGTCAGTTTAATGTTTATACATTATGGAGCTCTTGAAATGAAAGACACTTCAAATTTTTTGTTATCCTGTCAGTGAGATAAGCACCCACACGGGGGCTGTGGGACAGGAGGACTGTATGGTGACAATAAATAATAGTGAAACCTGGGTCCCCCACAAACGAAACTTGTCTTTGCTTTTTTCTTATCGTAAAAACATAAAGTAAAGCACAGAGTAAGTGTACATTAATTATTTAACAAATACTTGGTTATAAGATTTCCTTTTATGACAGCTTTGACCATACATCTTTATAATAGTGCCACTTAAAAGCGCAGGAAGAACCTTCAGGTTCTCAACTGCGAGGCAAGGCAAGCTTTAACATTTTTCACTTCTCTCCTATATAATTCCACGTGACTGTTTACTGTGGGGGGCAAAGATATCTTCAGCACTTTTACGGAGGTTTTACGCAACAGTATTCCTAACCTACATCCCATATTGTATCACATGTTCAATTTTACCAGTTATAAAAACAAAACATGGTATCTTTGTTGTAGTTCGAGACTCAGTATCCATTTTGCATACAGCTCGATGTCGGCATTCCAGATCAGTTCGTGGGAAAGAGCAAGCCTTCAAAGATCTGCTAGTTTATAGTGTTTATAGTGGTTAGCTTATTGTGTGACAGTACAATAGCACAATGGGCTTTCAGCGGACTGGTTTGTGCAGACAGTGAAACATAAGGATGAGGTGAGCTGAGCCAAACACTGACTGTGATGATTCCACTCCTGACGGCCAGGTGAAAACTATTTTTCTTCATTTTCAAACAGTCAGAATAAAGCTCCACCCTGCCCCCCTTTTAAACACAATATCACCTCATGAATATTCATAAAGTCTTAAATTCTGGTTTTATGGCATTATGGCAGAGCCATAAAAGAACTGCAGAGTGGGTAGGGGTGCTGTAAAATAGTTGCAAAAAGACCCTGACAGGCATAGTTCATCAACCCACAGTGGCCGCTGCGCAACCGGGCCAACAGTTTAAAGACCGTTTAACGAACAGGGACACACACACACTCAGTTCTCTTTCTTAGTTCACCTCCCTGTTCCCAGCTGACGAGAGGGGAGGGCGCCTCATCAACTCTCATAACTTTCTATCCCCATCTCTCCTCACCTGAGCTTTTCATCCAGGGGTAAATACGCAGTCTCTCATGGTTTAGCCTTCTTTGATCGGGGCTGCTCTGCCTCCTGGAGGTCGGCTCAGGAAGCCTCGGAGCCAGCGAGCATAACTGAGTCCGATTGAGTGGGAACAGCTCTGCGGGGCACCTCAGCGGCCGAACTCCCAGTGAGTTATAACCTCCTGCTGAGCATATTTCTGTAGCCTCAACACCCCTAATGCCCCCGTTTAGTCCCGAAAGAGAAGACCCAAATGATAAAGGAGAAGAGGAAGAGGGAGGGGAAGAAGAAGAGGGAGGAAACTGGACTCTGCTGCTGCCTCTCTCACTGGATGCATAATGGTGGCGATATTCTCTGGACACGAAGGCGCACGAAGAAGACGCGGCGGCAAAAGGAGAAGAAGACGGACAGTGAGAAGTTGAAGTGTCCGCTGAAAGCAGTCCACAGCTCATTGTGGATTATTGGTATTTGGTAAACAGCGCGTTGCCGAAGTCCAGCGAACTCATAATTTGGCTCCGGTGATTTGTGGGCCTGGGTCGATCTTTTCAGGAGCGACAGTGAATTATTGGTGGGGTATTACTGTCTATAGTTTTACACACACACACACACACACAATCACCCCACCCTGTATTTCTCATCCCCCACCTCCCATTGCCTCCAAGAACACGTGACGGAGCGTCCATGTGATGTCAAGATGTCCAATGGCGGACGGGGTTTCCCTCCGGATGCAAAATCATAAAGGGATCACTGGGAGTGACTCCTACAACATGTACAGCATTATATAAAAAAGTCGGGGCAACTCAGAATCTTCACCAATCACCTAGAAACCAAGAAGACTGAAATCTGACAAATATTCAACTCAAAGTTAAATCATTAACTGCCATACTTGAAATGGGCTTCAAACAAACAACAGAGGACACTATTAGAAGAAGAACACTGGTTTAATTGGAACGTATGCGAAGCAGCCGAGCAGACTTCAACAGAAAACGGAATTCTCTTGTTCTCAGTGTCTTGTCCCGGCGCATGGTTTGAGGGGACCACACATGCAGAGAGCAGAACAGACGAGCTGTTGTGTGCCTGCAGTGCACCGCGGCTGTCTGGTCAGTACAGGCAGAGTGATAGACGAGGATGTAATGCAAACAACAGATAACGTTTAATGGAAGCAGTCCAAAGGTGTCCCTTTGAAAATAATTCTGTGAGCCCACGGTGAAAGATGAAATCTCTCCACTAATATAAAAAATAATAACAATTACGGGTTAATATTGCTCATACCATATCACTCTCCAACTATAAAGCAGGCAAACAAAAGTTAACGAGTAATGGATATGGTTTCAAGAACAAGCATACCGAGTCTTGATCTTATACAAATTCACCGAAGAACATAAAGCGCACCTCTCTATGCCGTTTCATAAATCACCTTTACTCTGTAGATTCAGAGAAACTCACCTAGCGTGCAGGTGCTCTGCTACGTCCTTAGATGTTAAATTTCCACGCAGCATTCAATTCAATCAGGATCAAATCTGCGCGTTGAGTCTAAATAAGAGTTATGAACTGGAAGAACGAGGGAGAGTTTGAGGATTGAGAAAAAAAGATTTGTTTTTGGTGACTAGTCAGACATAATCGGATGTAGTACGCTTCAACCTCTGAAAAAAGGTGGCATCTGTCTCGGTTTTAACTGTTCATGTAGCAGGACAAGATCGCAAAGCATGGCTATGATGTTTGCATGGGCAGTTGTTTAACATCAGGAACCCCCCGCCGAGATTAGATATTTTAATAGTATGCTTTGATTATACTTAAAGTGCTTATTAAATCAGAAATATATCAGTCATGATTACTTAGCTCACCAATCAGATATGATAAAAAAAACTCCTTGGAAATGTTGTCCAGTGTGCCCCAAAACATTTATATTTTGACAACTACAACTGCCATATCCCTCCTTTACAGTGTGTCTCTATCTCCTGTTGGTAAAATATTATTGGACATAAAATATCTGAATTTCAGAAGCGGGACCACATCATTATCCCAGTTCTACAAGCCGTTCGTTCTCGTTTTGGTGCCCCACTCTCCCTCCCCTTTTTCAATTCTTTCACGTCTTCACTTCTCATTAGTACATGAGTATCTGCCAGGCCCGGGAGCCGCCACGGGTCCCCTCCAAGGCCTTCTCCAAACCGCAGCTTAATTCATGTTTGAGCCATTCGCCTTTATCTACTTAAACGCTGTCAAACCTAAACTGAGGACATAAGCCCAGCTAGTGAAATGAACAAGTGCAGTCTGTAAATATGTACTCTGAAATTATATTTTCAAGTACAGGCTTCTTAACTGTGGTTCATTACTTTAAAACTAAAAATGACAAACAGAATGAAATATTTCGAACATTTAGGTATACATTAGTGCATGTGCTTTTATTGTGGAAACTGCACATGTGGTCCACTTTGCCTCAATATGTCAAAGCCTGTTAGATTTGTGCAATTATTCGAAGCCTATTTGTCTTCCTATTAAAGCTTTACTCTGAATCTGTCTTCCAGCCAACGCCTGAAAACCCGACCAGCCAAATATTCAGTGATTTGATAGCATTCAAACCCAGACTTCACGGATACCCTACAGTTTAGGCGAATGCGGACAAGCGCATGCTCCCTGAATTTGAGCTTCCCATATGGAAACAATCGGATCTGAAGTATCACCGTGATGATGATGGAAGACGGTGTAATGATAACTTTAGAGGTCTCTAATAATGTAAATGCAGGTGGAGTGGCACGCCATAAATAAAGTAATGTTTGGAAGGATGCGGATTGTGCGCGAGTGTGTCACCGTGAGGGTATAAGAGGGTGGATGTCTGTTGTTTTAAGAAGAGATTTCCGAGTCAAGGCTAAATGTTTGGCCTCGTGAACTGAGCGGTCTGGCAAGTCTGCGTGGTGATAGAGTGAAGAGGGATAAAAAGGAAAAGGATGGAAGGATGCAGGAAAGGATGGAGAGTGCCACACAAAAGATGAAAGGCGGGGATTATACGATTATACGAAGACATAAAAGGAACCCTCAGCTTCGACTTTTTATCACATTTTCCCATTTTTATTCTTATAAATGTTCTTGCTTTTGAATCTGCACTGCGCGCATGCGTTTAAGACCCCTCCCCAAAGAGAAAACAACATAAGACAAACACCACCAATCAAAAAACAAAACAAAACAAGAAAACAAACAAATAAACAAAGGGAAAAAACGACAGTTAGAGGGTGTAAAAAAGAGACCCGACCTACTAAAACGGCATAAATAGGCAGTTTCATGTTGTTGGAAATTTCATTAATTGCTACGTCATCACCATCATCATCAATCATTGCCATAACAACAACATAGAAGTGAAAAGTACAGTAAAAAGTGCACCATTATCATCGTCGTCATCATCATCATCATCATCATCATTTTAACTTAAAAACTATACAGCTGCCAAAGATAAAATTGTTAATGATTAACTTCTAACAATATAGAAATGTTTCCACGATAATTGTTCCACAAAGAAAGAAAGCTATCTTTTTTTTTCTTCTTTTTAAGTTTATTTTAAACACTAGTGTAGACTATGTTTTCTTGCTTCATTGTCACGTTTTTTTCCTCTCAAGTCCATCTAGTTAGCCAGTCACCATTTTTAGAAACTCACGTTCCCTTCCAACGATTGAATCGTGGAGACAGCAGGGGAGTCCAGTGGCCTCAGTTAAGAAAAAACAGCCCACCCCTCACCCCATCCTGCCTAACATTTACACCCACCCTGTCCCCATCTACCCCATTTTCTTTCTCCCCTACATTTGCTTGTGGCTTTTCTCGCAGCAATCGTCGTTCACAGAAGCCTGTGACCCCGCTGTGCCTGCCACCGAGCCTCCTCCACCACCTCCTTCTCCACTTCCTCCTCCTGCACCACCGCCACCTCCGCCGCTGACGCCATCCCGCAGCTCCTTCTCCCTCCTCTCCCTCTCCACTGCCTCCTGTTCGCTCTTGCTACTGGGGAACTTGTCCTTGTTGTTCTCCTTCTTCCACTTCATCCTCCGATTCTGGAACCAGATCTTCACCTGCCTCTCCGTCAGCGCCAGCGCGTGCGACACCTCGATACGGCGTTTCCGGGTCAGGTAGGGGTTGAACAGGAACTCCTTCTCCAGCTCCAGGGTCTGGTAGCGACTGTAGGTTTGGCGGCCCCGCCTCCTGCCAGCAGCTACTGGGGGAAGGTGGGAGAGTGAAGAGAGAAAATTGTTAGACACAAAACTTCATTCTTCCATGTCTAATAATCAACTTGACACCACGCACACACGCACTCAAATGCACTTGCGTGGGAAACCTTCAGAACTTTCAGGTTTTCGTGAAAATTTACCTTCGCCTTCGTGATATTTTGAGTGTTTCTTTTTCTTGTGGATTTGGTAATGCTCTCATTATTTCTGACGTATTACTGTACCTTTACCAATATCAACTGACTGCGAATATTGTAGTGAGTGCACCGTGGTGTTAGAAAAGTCTCCTCGGTCATTTTGAAACGCCTCTGATTTTAATACACAAAAGAGTGGTGGATGTGGATGAAATTTAATTTAAGCAAACAAAAAACGTTTGATGACTTTGCCTGAAAATAAGTTTCCAAAGTGTTGCTAATTCTCCCATCTAAATCAGTGCTTTTTGTCTACTTGCTATGGTTCCTTTCGTGTTGACCTTTAACTTATAATGTTTACATGTCTATATTTCATATTGCTCTTATAACAATTTCAACACTATACACAAATTGCCACCTTGTACGTCTAAACCTCACCTTGTTGGAGGCGTCTACTGGCATGTACACTCCCAGGTCATCGCTTTTCCTCCAACAAGTTCTTTGTTCTGCTAATGATGGGGAATTAGCTTTCGTGTCAATTACAGTAGGCTCGTTTACAGACAGAAATGAACACGACTCACAAAGCGAGACATCGTCCAGTGTTATACAATTTGCAGTCTGGATCAAATACGCATGTGCCAAAGGAAAAAAACAGTTTAATGCAGGCGCTGTGAAATTATGTGACAGCCGTACGTGAAGTTACAAGAGCACAGTAAAAATGGACGCACGCGCTCTTTGAACACGAGTCTAAAAACTGAAACTCTATACCGCTCAGCCGCTTTTACTGCAGTAATTAAGATGTCTCTTATGTAGACAAATCAACTGAAGACTTCCCCTTGTGCATATAAATATTTAGTACTATAAATGCATCGTAAATGCTTTCCAAACGTGAAAAATACTCAGCGTATTTGAGAGCAGCCTAAAGGTCTTTTCTAAGGACTTTAAAAGATGCCCACAATGAAATTTTGGAATAAGAAGGAACTATTTCTCAAAACATTTGCTAAATGCAGGTCCGCATTGTGCTGTAGTCTATTGATATGGTTTGGTTGTTTTCTGCGCATTGGTATCATTTTATATAAACCCTTGGAAGGTACATTTTTCAACAAACTGGGCGATGTTTTAAATTGAAATAATGTCTAAAGGTTAAGCTAAAATGCATCCAACATGACATCTTGGGGCTGTTAATAAACTCCAAGTTGTTTCATCTTAAAGTGGACGATTAAAACGACACATTTAACCATGACAGCCTGGCAGCAGTATCTCCACGGTTCATACAAAGAGGACATTTGTGTAAGTGATTATATTTCCATAAACATGTTTGTCTTTCGCCTTTATTATTATGTCATAAAAAGGGAGCACCGTGCCATGGACAAAATATGCCAGTGGCCATAAAAGCTTTGAAGTAAAAAAGGCTGCGTTCAAATTATTGCTCTGAAGGGAAACTCAGCTTTTACAAGTTTTGTATTGATTATCGCTAATCGTGCTCGAAGACCATCGATCTGGGAACACGTTGAAACCTATTGGACTAATAAGAATGTTTTATGAGAGAGCGAGAAAATTCATATTTGATGTTTTTGTTTTTTGGGGACGGGGGGTCGTCAAGCCTCTAATGGACTTCTAGTGGACTCTGGGTCTACAGCCCCCATTTCACACGCAGACAACTATCTCTCCGCAACGCTAAAATGTAAGGGTTTAAGTAAAGTTTGAGGGCATATAGTCGACCACTCTGATATAGGGTGACACTAGGGGTGACTAGGGGTGGAGGTAAATGTTGAAATTTCCTGCACTACACTGTATCAAGAACACATCTTACCGAAACAGTAGTACAGGTTGCGGTCTAATTTTTAAAAAGAGCACAAAGTTTACATGTCCACAATATGGGAACAAGCCGCGGGAGAAGATTAGACATGGAAATGCAAAAAGTTGTAAGCGGTGTAGAGGTCCTCTGTGTGTGTGTTGTCAGAGGAGTGTGACAGTAGCCGTGCTATACAGTTTCTTACGACGCAACACCACGAGGAACTGAACCTTCAGTCCTCGCTGTTTACATACAGCCTGTGTTCGAAGAATATATGTGTCTATATGAGAAAGGTGTGTCTATATGAGAAAGATAAGTAGAATAATAGTTCTACTTATCTTTCTCATATAAATGTTAGCTTGTGTTTTTTACATTAAGAATATATGCTACCTTTGTGGCATGCTGTATTGTTGAAATGTTGTTATAAGCTTACAGTAATGAAACAAATTTAGTTGTTTTCTGCGAAACCTTTACAAAGCCACTCGAACAAATACTAAATAAATGTACGGGAGATGACATTTGAGGAAGGAGACAGCAGATGCCAGTGAAAGCTGGGCCAACGGGAGCTAATACCATTACACATAGACATTTATTAGCTGGCCTAATCACATTTCTGTTCTCTTTGTGTCATGTTTAAGGTCGTACAGAGAAATCATTTATCAAGACTTCCAACCACAGGGGTGAAGTCGTAAAACTGGCTCATGTTCGCAAGTTTACAGTCAAACTCTGATATTACACCCCTCCTTTGGAATATATATATATATATATATATATATAATGAAATGGAAGGGGAAGAAGAGTAAAGAGACTAAAACCTAAAACTTTACCCTCAGTCCGCTTGGTCTCAGGTGCGTCTCCATTTTATCATTATTTTATTTTGTTTCTGTTTTTGTAAAGAGACTTTACACACACAGTTATGACAAGCAGGGAGTCAAGCAAGTACAACGTTTTAAGATGTAAAATACCAGAATTTACACTAACGCTGAGGCGGAAATGTTGTATGAAACGCTTTACTAAATCGTGCGTAAATGTGAATTGCCCGCTATTATTATTGCTAGGTTCTTTAGCAGCTGGGTAAAAAGCTGCATCCTGTAAGGATGGAGAGAAGGTAGCTTCAGATTAATACACATCTGAGTTGTTGTTTTATTTATTTATTTTTAATTTTATGATCATAAGCTTGAAGTCACAAAAGTTCAGCACAGGTCATAACAGCGTCTGCAGCCCTACTTTGAAAATACAGCCGAGAACATAAGCCATAAAATAAGCGCGCGCGCACACACACACATACTCACACACAGAGCAGGAAAGAGAGATATGGACTCAGACAAAACAGGCTACTATACATGCCAGTCCATTCACTCTCTCCCTTCAAAGCACAAAAAACAAAAATGCCAACTTGCACAAGTCTTTAGGTCTGACTGTGGTGCTGCTTTACGTTATAAATTAGAACCCGGCTCTGCTTTAAAACAGTTCTTTCAAAGAAAGTCACATTTATGCATCTTACGTGATTTATAATGTGAAGGAGTTGAACCGATCCGGCCTCATCTATATATCAATGGCTTTTTGCACCACAAAACACAAAAGCGAATTAAATATAAATCCGAGGGACTTCTGCTGGGGGATAATTTTGTTACGCGAGGTCTGTGAATTTAGAAACCACAGACGCTGTGCAATGGCAAAAAATGCTCTCTCTGTTCTCACATGCATTCTCTGAGCTCTGTAGACAACTGACCACCGTGTAGCCAAATAATCCCACCACAGGCAAGTCGTAAACCGAAAAAAACAAAGCCCAGTAAAAGTTTAACCGGGGTCAGAGCTGCATGTCCAAAATGTGTCGGTGAAGCTGGAAACAACTACCTTCAACATCTCGGTATCTTCTTCCCGTCTGTTGAAACTAAGATTTTCTGCGTTTAGTTCTAACTGAAGGCACTGAGGTTCAGTTCCCCCTCGTCAACCACCATTTCTCCCCGTTTCTTGTCTATTTTCCATCACCCCCTTCTTATCCCGGGGCTTTTCCTCTCTCTGTTTTGGACGGTGCAATTAAACCCTAAAGTCATTCACATATGTTTTGCTGCTACCAATAAAACCATAAACGTGCTATTGTTTCCCCACTTTGAACGCAGGAACCTCTAATTGTTCTCCTTAAATTGCTGCTTTCAAAACAACTTCTCCAACTTTCCCCCACTATTTCCTGCTCCCTGTATGATTATATTTTCCGCCTTCGGTTCCTGGAGGACAAGCAGCTTTGCTCTTACTGCAGACTGCTTTGTAGGAGTGAAGTTCTATGGTTTGCAGGGAAAAAAGAAGAGAAAAAATGTACTAGACTCGCCATTTCCTCACCTTGCGGCCTCATCCAAGGGAAGAGTTGCGTCGGCGAGGGACTCTGCTCGGTGCCCTCCGCGTCCTCGCTCCCGAGTCCGGGCGCGCCTCCCAGCTTACAGTCGCTGTACTGAACCAGATCCGCGTCCTGGGTGCCGAAAAGTGTCTGCCGCTGCAAGGCGTCGTATCCGTAGAAGTTCCCGGGTTCACCGTGGCATGTGACCGCGCACGGGCTCTGCTGGTATGGGTTGCTGGGCAGCGTCGAGGCGCTGTGGTGGTAGAAGTCCTGGATTTGCGGAGCGTGCTGGAAGGTGGCGCCGGAGCTCGGGCCGTACACCACGGTGGGCCGGCTGCCAGCCAGGTCCTGCGCGAACCCGCACTCGTAGTAGTTCGGACGTAACGAGTCCCCGCTTTTATATTTGGAGAAGAGCGAGTTGACGAAATATGAACTCATCTTTTGTGTTGTTTTCTGTTTTAATTTGTGTTCGGCTCGGCAGAGTCAGAGTGAGGGTGAAGGAAGAGACCAGTGGCTTTCAACTGTTTTCTTTTTTTTCTGCTGCTTCTGTGGTACGGTTTGAGGCAGACACACACACACACACACAGATAGCGAGTAGGGAGAGTGAGGCAAGTCCGCCGCCGGTGTAAGTGACCGTTGTTGTAGTGTTTTCCACCTCACGGCGGCAACAGACGAGTCGGTTGCGGTGTGAGTAACGGTGACGGCAGCCGGAAATGTGAGAACCACAACCAGCACCACAACAACAATAATATAACAATAATCACAGTGATTCCATAGAATTTCCAGCCCAGAGGAAGAAAAATAAGAGGAAGGAGAAGAAGAGGATAAGGAAGGGCTCGTGCGCATCACAATTCCGGTGTTTGCGCTGTAAGCCCTGTCGCGCTCTCAAACGGCTTTTCCGTGATTTACTCCCCTGCAAATGAGTTGTTTCATATTTTTCTCCTTCTCTCTCTCTCTCTCTCCCTTGCACGCTCTCTCTCGCTCACACCCCCCCTCTCTCTCCGGCTGTGTCTCACGCGCCCTCTCTTTCTCTCGCCTCCTGGGCCAGGGTGTGTGTATGTGTGTGTGTTTCAAGGATAATTTGCATCTGTTATCAGCTCTTCATCCCATTGGGTTTTCTAGGCATACAGACAAGTGTGCACCAGCCCGCGCGCAAACCACACACAAACACATGCGGAGTCTTTTTTTTTTTTCAATTTCCCCCGTTCTTTTTGCGCACGCACGCGCTTATAAACTGATAGATGATAGTTTCTGTCTGACGGAGCCTCTGTGCGCCTGTGATTATAAAAATGTAATGAGAGAAGGAAAAAAGATGGGAGAAGAAACGGGGGAAGGAGAAGAACAGGACGAAGAAGGTGAAGAATATAAAGCAAGAAAAGAGGACACACACACACGGGGGCGCGCACACACCGCTCCTCTATCCAACCAAAATAAAAAGCGTTGCCTTACTTAAGTTTTGCACAGGTTAGTGTTGGCTGCACCGGTGCTGCTATGTTTATGTGTGTCATTAATGAATCGTTCTTATTTCTCACCCTGATTCCTTCAAGTGGAGTTGCAGTGGAAGCGAAGGCGTGAAAATATCAGGGAACCCGACAGACAGTGTTTAACTCACAATGAAACGAGAGATGGGGAGGGTAGATGGGGGGTGAGTAGACCAGAGTTTCCCTTTAAATTTAACTGAGGTTTTAGAATTATTCTTTCCGTTTCGACTGCTGATGTTTGCGTGTGGCCAGAAAATAAACACGTCTTCTTATCATCATGTGCTTGTATAAATATGCAAGGATGACCAGCAAATGTAACAGGCGAGGAGAACGTGGCTGCTAACGCTGAGACAAATTATAATATTATGTCCTTTCAGCTGAGAAACAAAAAGGGGGCTTTACGACGCGCCCTTTGCAAAACTGGAGGCCATAAACGCCCTATCCTTGCTACGTATCGTAATTTTCGTCTCGTCTTCCTTCAATTCCGGCACAATAATAACAACAGCAACAATAAATAAATAAATATTTGATCTAATTACCAAGACTCATCCACTTTGTGATGGGAGTTCCAGTACAGCAGCTGCTCTAAAGTCGTTTTCAGACTCGGTTAATATTATTTTATTTTCGAGCTATCGCTGCTAAAAGCAGCCAAAATAAACATTAAATGAATTAAAATTACCAGAATTGATTTTATTTACGTTTCACGGCCATGACACAAGAGGCCAAAATTCCGGCAACAGCCCGAATAACAGACTGAGCTCCTTTAAATCAGCTGATTGTCTGCCTGACTTTACGAGGAGTAATTGCTGCCATATTTTATTTCCCGAATATGATCTTATTGAAACTTCTTCACTCTGTGTTTTACACTTCCAATAAAGAGTATGATTATGAGATTTGTTATCTACATGGTGAGATGAGAATGTGGTTCTCAAAAAAACCAAAGCCAAAAAAAAAAAAAACAGCTAAATGTTCACACACTGGGCAAAACAACACGAGGGCTCAAAGAAAAATACAGTTCAGTTCTGCCGTAAACAGCTAGACATATGCGTTCACACTCACAGCAGCGCATTTAGAGCGGGATTAACTAAATGAAAAATAACAATGCTAACAATTCCTATGTATTAAATCTACTATGATCAAAATATCAGAGAATGGGTAGAAGAATATGATCGCACGAGGTAAGGCCTTGATGATATTTAAAATAAAACGTTTCCATCAAGACAAACATATATAGTATATTCACCTTTTACAGCAAACCTTTACAACCCCGCAGCAAGGTCTTCAATGAGAATTCTGAAAATACATATCCCGCATACCAATGGGTTACTAGTTTTTTCAAGGCCTCAGCCTCTTCCTCTTCGCCCACTGCGCTGTAAAACGCCCTACAACTACTTCAGATTTCACTATTTGTTCTAAAGAAAAGTGAAAAACAATGTCTTCAGGTGTCCGAATTTCCTAAACCAAAATCAAAAAGTATCATCTTCTTCTTTAAAATAAATCTTTACAAAACATCAAAATGGAATAGGCCCAGTTTCGCCCCCTTTAAATGAATCCTTTTCCCGTCAAGGCAGGGAAAGCCTCATCGAGAATTGAAATATCCGTGAAGCAAGAGTGCCATCAAGCGGTAAACTACAGTAAGGCCGCAGGGGAGGAAGACAGCCTCTAATGTGGCTTTATGGTTCTATTATGTCGGCACATAAAGCTAAATAAGCTGCTTTAAAATAAAACCCTGCGTCGTAATTGTGAGTCTGATGCGAGGGTCGATTTGGGATTTGTGGCGAAAAAAATGAAGTGAAATGAAAACAGATCCGTGGCACGTTAATGTGTTTCTGAAAATTAAAGGGGAAATAATCCGCTTAAAGCAGCCAGTAGCTGATATACTTCATTTTTTTTCTGGCATTATGAAATTTACTGTACTTGCCTTACTTTCATACCACAAAACACTGCCCCAAAAGCAAAAGTGAACTAAAGATAATAGATTTATTTTTCTGTCTCAAGGACACCTCTTTAATCAACAACAAACGAATAAACTCAAACCAGGAACCTCCACATTAAATGTAACACCAGTAAAAACTATAATTTTTAAGATTGCAGCTTTTGATCTGTGCTCTTTACGCCACACTACACGTTTCTTTATGTAAGGTTTTATAGCCCACCTAAAATAGATTACGTTTAATCCCAGGACGATTAGCTTCTAGACTTTATGTAACGGTTTGCATATAATAGATTTACTAATGTACACATAAATATACAGTTTATGTGTAATTTTTTGTAATACAGTTAGCGGTTTTTTTTTAATCATAACCGCGATATATACAAATACAAAGGCATGTAACTTGCCACAAAATGTGCATAAGATAATGTTATAAGTAACTAATGTTGTACATATAAGGTTTCAGACCTTCTCGTCAGTTATAGATTCTCTCAGATTATAAATGAATGACTGATACTATATGGATCATAATACTATAGTTTTGTGACACTTCAGTCCACTATTTGCAGTTAGTTAAGAGAGGAAGCAAGTAGGTTAATGATGAAGCGTCAAAGAAAATAGAAAGCTATTTTCATTTTTAATGGTATTTTGAAATTGTGTTTTGGTTACCCTGATTTTCTATTTTCAAATGAGCAAAGCCGCAGTGATGTAAAGTGAACAGTGTGTTTCCCACTCTGTATCCAGTTCAGTGCAGACAAACCGGTTTTATTACAGCGCATGATTGCTTCTTTAATGTTTGGCGGGACCTGTGGCGTGATTGTGTGTGCGCGTGTGTGCGCGGTGGCTAAATTGCAGGTTGTAAACAGACTGTAAAAAGCAGTTGTTACCATTATCTGAAGAGACTGCCGCCCAGATCCTCAATTTCACCTCTGTGGGAATGTGAACACTATAAGCTGCCGAATGGTAAAACCACAGAGAAATGAATAGCATAACATTATTACTTAGCATAAGTAATAAAAGCATAAGACTCTGTCTCTGAATATAGCTTAGCACATGTATCACAGGTTTATAATCCCCTTGAGGGAAAAACAAACAACGAAAGAGAAACAAACAAACAAACAAAAATCCTCTTGCAGCTCAATCCATCGGTTCAGCAACATGCGGAGAATGCTCTGCCCTCCCACCCTGTACAGCCCGAGCTCAAGCCCGATACTTGGTCAGCTCTCAATCTGTCTGACGGAGTCTGCAGTCTGCGTTTTTTTCTTTTTGTTTGTGGTGGTGGCTTTTATGGCTTCCGCTGTAAGTATGCATCTGAGAGAAACAAAGGGAGATGGGATTGAAGACAACACACACACACAAGGCTGCCAGAATAGGCCCATAGAACCAAACGGCTACAGAGCCATAAAAGTCCTGAAGCTGAAAACTAAAAAGGAGAAGGAGGATGTTTTTATTTTTATTGTTTTGTCTTTTTTCTAAGTTTTTTTCTCTGTTTTTTTATCTATAAGCCAGGAAGTCTTAAATATAGCTACAATTTTTCAACGTTTGGACTAACATTTGCCTTCATCTCATGACTCCAGCTTAAGTTCACAAAAGGCTTCAAATAAATTATCAAGCAGGGAGATTTGAAACTTTCCTTTCATATCTCCTCCGTCTTTGTGGCTTTCCTTGCTTCGCTGTTCTTCTTCTCTAGGTGTGTTTGCTTTACAGCCGTTTAGTTCTTAACTTTCAGAAATTTATAAGCTATAAACTTTTATTGCCGTCATATTCTTTTATTGCGCCGCACCGCCTTGAATCTTTTCTCAGTCTCTCCAGCCTATTCTCCTCTTTTCCATCTTCTTCTTCGCTATTTTTACGACAGTCGGTGGCGGCTTCTTCTAACGCATCCGTTCCCATT